>NW_019942547.1:76123-80905 GCF_002910315.2 Salvelinus sp. IW2-2015 | reverse complement strand
GACACAATTCTGTCTCAGAGCTCAACAGACAACTCCTTTGACTCAAAATTCCTTCTTATTTTATTATTTAACCTTTACTTAACTAGGCAAGACAGTTAAGAACAAAGTCTTATTTACAATGACAAACACTAAACCTGACGACACTGGGCCAATCGTGCGCTGCCTTATGGGACTCCCAAACATGGCCGGTTGTGATACAGACCAGGATCGAACCAGGGTCGGTAGTGACACCTCTAGCACTGAGATGCAGTGCCTTAGACCTCTGCGCCACTTGGGAGCCCTCATGGCTTGGTTTTTTCACTGACTTGCATTGTCAACTGTGGGATCTTATATAGACAGGTGTGTGCCTTAACAAATCGTGTCCAATTATTTGAATTTACCACAGGTAGACTCCAATCAAGTTGTAGAAACATCTCAAGGATGATCAATGGAAACAGGATACACCTGAGCTCAATTTCAAGTCTTTCGAGTCTCATAGCAAAGGGTCTGCATACTTATGTAAATAAGGTATTTTTGTTGTTTATTTTTGATACTGTTGCAAAAAAAAACTCCCATGTTTGATTGTAGGGAGGAATGCTGTAGGAATGCTTCATTTGGTGATACATTACTGTAGATATTGTTTTTCAATGGGACTGTACCCAGGGATTGCACTGTACCCAGGGATTGCACATACTGTCTAGACAAACCCAGATGGGTTACAACCTTTTATGTGTAAGACAGCAGAAAAGAGGAAATACATCTGAGATTAGGATGGAGATTAAGAGGTATGGAATAGGTACAGTTGAAGTCGGAAGTTTACATACACTTTAGCCAATTACATTTCAACTCAGTTTTTCACAATTCCTGATATTTAATCCTTGTAAAAATTCCCTGTTTTAGGTCAGTTAGGATCACAACTTTATTTTAAGAATGTGAAACGTCAGAATAATAGCAGAGAGAATGATTTACTTCAGCTTTAATTTCTTTCATCACATTCCCAGTGGGTCAGAAGTTTACATACTCTCAATTGGTATTTGGTAGCATTGCCTTTAAAATGTTTAACTTGGGTCAAACGTTTCGGGTAGCCTTCCACAAGCTTCCCATAATAAGTTGGGTGAATTGTGGCCCATTCCTCCTGACAGACCTGTTGTCACTGAGTCAGGTTTGTAGGCCTCCTTTCTCGCACACGCTTTTTCAGTTCTGCCCATATTATTCTATAGGATTGAGGTCAGGGCTTTGACCCATTTGCGACCAAGCTTTAACTTCCTGACTGATGTCTTGAGATGTTGCTTCAATATATCCACATATTTTTTGTTCCTCATGATGTCATCTATTTTGTGAAGTGCACCATTCATTCCTGCAGCAAAAAAACTGAAAATAGCTGTACAGCGATGCTCCCCATCCAACCTGAGAGAGCTTGAGAGGATCTGCAGAGAAGAATGGGATGAAACTCCCAAAAACAGTTGTGCCAAGCTTGTGGCGTCATACCCAAGAAGACTCGACGCTGTAATCGCTGCTAAAGGGGCTTCAACAAGGTACTAAGTAAAGGGTCTGAATACTTACATGTAATTGAGATATTTTAGCCATTTCTAAACCTGTTTTTGCTTTGTCATTATGAGGAATTGTGTGTAGATTGATGAGGGAAAAAACGATTTAATCCAGTTTAGAATAAGGCTGTAACGTAAGAAAGTGGAAAAGGTCAAGTGGTCTGAATACTTTCTGAATGCACTTTAAAGGGATAACTGCCTTTCCCTCCACACCACATTCATACGATACTCAGTCAATGAACGCATCTCTGCTGTTACATTTTGTTTTCATTGTAAGAGGGCTAATCTTCTTCCATAATATTACTGCGGTCCGCAAACAAACGTCAATAGGTGCATGCAGCTGCCTACTGTACTGGAGTGTGTAGTCAATCACAGTTTACAGATGAAATTAATATAGAACCAAACATTAAGAGAAACTAAACCCTCCTATCTAATCCTGTACTACTAAGAACATAAAAAAGAGCCCTACTAACTTCTACCTAAACCTCCCCCATCCCATCCACCCTCAATAACTCTATACATCAATCTTCCCCTTTCTTCCACATACCGCTATTTCCAACAATACATAAACACATGCTTCACTGTTTCGTTGACCATACAGTCTATACACAAACCATTCACGTACTTGTCAACCAAATATGACAAGTTCAATGTACAATGTYCTAGATGCAATCGCGCAAACACCACCTCTTCCTTCCTAATCTGAYCCTTGACTCTYGRTCCAACAACCTTTTTTTGGAGGGAATATAAATGCCGGCTCTTGGGTTCTGTGTCCCACCTCTTCTGCCACACATCTATCATAATGGATGTAATCTTACATTTGGCCTCACCTCTACAYAATGGAGCACGAATATAARTTATATCTTGTTTTAAAGCCTTTTYGGCTACCTGGTCTACCATTTCATTCACRTTCACTCCCRAATGGRMTGGGACCCAGCAGAATTGCACTACTACACCCTGTCTCTCGATTCTCATACTACATTAATACCTCCAATAGTAGGTCACTCCTATTAGATTTGCCAGATGATAAAATAATCAATACAGACAGGCAATTGTATACTACAATTCTGACAAGTTGAATATCCANCCTTTATGGTGAAGTGGCCAGACGGAAGCCACTCCTCAGTAAAAGGCATGACAGCCCACTTGGAGTTTGCCAAAAAGGTACCTAAAGGACTCTCAGACCACGAGAAACAAGATTTTCTCTGTTCTGATGAAACCAAGATTTAACTCTGGTCTGAATGCCAAGTGTCATGTCTGGAGGAAACCTGGCACCATCTCTACAGTGAAGCATGGGGGTGACAGCATCATGCTGTGGGGATGTTTTTCAGCGGCAGGGACTGGGAGACTAGTCAGGATCAAGGAAAATATGAACGGAGCAAAGTACAGAGAGATCTTTGATGAAAACCTGCTCAGGACCTCAGACTGGGGTGAAGGTTCACCTTCCAACAGGACAACTACCCTAAGCACACAGCCAAGACAAAGCAGGAATGGTGTTTTGGGACAAGTCTCTGAATGTCCTTGAGTGGCCCAGCCAGAGCCCAGACTTGAACCCAATCTAACATCTCTGGAGAGACCTGAAAATAGCTGTACAGCGATGCTCCCCATCCAACCTGACAGAGCTTGAGAGGATCTGCAGAGAAGAATGGGATGAAACTCCCAAAAACAGTTGTGCCAAGCTTGTGGCGTCATACCCAATAAGACTCGACGCTGTAATCGCTGCTAAAGGGGCTTCAACAAAGTACTAAGTAAAGGGTCTGAATACTTACACATGTAATTGAGATATTTTAGCAATTTCTAAACCTGTTTTTGCTTTGTCATTATGAGGAATTGTGTGTAGATTGATGAGGAAAAAAACTATTTAATCCAGTTTAGAATAAGGCTGTAACGTAACAAAGTGGAAAAGGTCAAGTGGTCTGAATACTTTCTGAATGCACTTTAAAGGGATAACTGCTTTTCCCGCCACACCACATTCATACGATACTCGGTCAAGCATCTCTGCTGTTAAATTTTGTTTTCATTGTAAGAGGGCTAATCTTCTTCCATAATATTACTGCGGTCCGCAAACAAACGTCAATAGGTGCATGCAGCTGCCTACTGTACTGGAGTGTGTAGTCAATCACAGTTTACAGATGAAATTAATATAGAACCAAACATTAAGAGAAACTAAACCCTCCTATCTAATCCTGTACTACTAAGAACATAAAAAAGAGCCCTACTAACTTCTACCTAAACCTCCCCCATCCCATCCACCCTCAATAACTCTATACATCAATCTTCCCCTTTCTTCCACATACCGCTATTTCCAACAATACATAAACGCACGCTTCACTGTTTCATTGACCATACGCTCTGAACACAAACTATTCACATGTTTGCCAACCAAATATGACAAGTTCAATGTACAATGTTCTAGATGCAATCGCGCAAACACCACCTCTTCCTTCCTAATCTGATCCTTGACTCTCGGTCCAACAACCTTTTTTTGGAGGGAATATAAATGCCGGCTCTTGGGTTCTGTGTCCCACCTCTTCTGCCACACATCTATCATAATGGATGTAATCTTACATTTGGCCTCACCTCTACATAATGGAGCACGAATATAAATTATATCTTGTTTTAAAGCCTTTTCGGCTACCTGGTCTACCATTTCATTCACATTCACTCCCAAATGGAATGGGACCCAGCAGAATTGCACTACTACACCCTGTCTCTCGATTCTCATACTACATTAATACCTCCAATAGTAGGTCACTCCTATTAGATTTGCCAGATGATAAAATAATCAATACAGACAGGCAATTGTATACTACAATTCTGACAAGTTGAACATCCAGCTACTATCGCAAACACGTTAAGAGTATACTGAGAGATCATCTGTTAGTCTTCTTTACATCTCCACATCAAATTGAGGAATGTAAACACCTGCTCCTGTACGACCACTATCTGGGTCTTTATAGTCTCAAAAAAAATTCTACCAATGTAATTGTCAACAAGTTCCCCTATATCACTCACTTCTGACCAATCTTTTCTTTACCAAGGTTAGATCAACAGGACCACAGAGGGGCTAAACCTCCAACTCCCTCAGACCACTCATCAGGAAGCTTTTCAACTGTCCATCCAAATCCACTGCCTTGTCTACTAGTATATTCCCAACAGCCATCTAGAACAGTAGCAGTGAGATGACCAACCTCAGCTTTCAGTGTAACCCACATGTGTTAAACTCATTCCACGGAGGACCGAGTGTCTGCAGGTT
>NW_019942547.1:54879-76098 GCF_002910315.2 Salvelinus sp. IW2-2015 | reverse complement strand
CAGAGTGACCATCGGGTTCTTGGTCACCTCCCTGACCGAAGCCCTTCTCCCCAACCGAATTGCTCCACTTTGGCCACGACGGCGCAGCTCTTAGAAGAGTCTAGTGGTTACCAAAAACTTCTTCCATTCAAGAAGATATGGAGGCCACTGTGTTCTTTGGGTCCTTCGAAGCTGCAGAAAGTTTCGGTACCCTTCCCCAGAATCTGTGCCTCGACACAATTCTGTTCTCAGAGCTCAACAGACAACTCCTCTTGACTCAAAATTCCTTCTTATTTATTATTTAAACCTTTACTTAACTAGGCAAGACAGTTAAAGAACAAAGCTTATTTACAATTGACAAACACTAAACCTGACGACACTGGGCCAATCGTGCGCCTGCCCTTATGGGACTCCCAAAACATGGCCGGTTGTGATACAGACCAGGATCAACCAGGGTCGGTAGTGACACCTCTAGCACTGAGATGCAGCTGCCTTAGACCTCTGCGCCACTTGGGAGCCCTCATGCGCTGGGTTTTTTCACTGACTTGCCTTGTGCAACTGTGGGATCTTATATAGACAGGTGTGTGCCTTAACAAATCGGTCCAATTATTTTGAATTTTACCCACAGGTAGACTCCAATCAAGTTGTAGAAACATCTCCAAGATGATCAATGGAAACAGGATACACCTGAGCTCAATTTCAAGTTCTTCGAGTCTCATAGCAAAGGGTCTGCCCATACTTATGTAAATAAGGTATTTTTGTTGTTTTTTTTGATACTGTTGCCAAAAAAAAACTCCCATGTTTGATTGTAGGAGGAATGCTGTAGGAATGCTTCATTTGGTTGATACATTACTGTAGATATTTGTTTTTCAATGGGACTGTACCAGGGATTGCACTGTGACCCAGGATTGCACATACTGTCTAGACAAACCCAGATGGGTTACAACCTTTTATGTGTAGACAGCAGAAAAAGAGGAAATACATCTGAGATTAGATGGAGATTAAGAGGTATGGAATAGGTACAGTTGAATCGGAAGTTTACATACACTTAGCCAATTACATTTCAACTCAGTTTTTTCACAATTCCTGATATTTAATCCTTGTAAAAATCCCTGTTTTAGTCAGTTAGGATCACAACTTTTATTTAAGAATGTGAAACGTCAGAATAATAGCAGAGAGAATGATTTACTTCAGCTTTAATTTCTTTCATCACATTCCCAGTGGGTCAGAAGTTTACATACTCTCAATTGGTATTGGTAGCATTGCCTTTAAAATGTTTTAACTTGGGTCAAACGTTTCGGTAGCCTTCCACAAGCTTCCCATAATAAGTTGGGGTGAATTGTGCCCATTCCTCCTGACAGACCTGTTGTCACTGAGTCAGGTTTGTAGGCCTCCTTTCTCACACACGCTTTTCAGTTCTGCCATATTATTCTATAGGATTGAAGGTCAGGCTTTGACCCATTGCGACCAAGCTTTTAACTTCCTGACTGATGTCTTGAGATGTTGCTTCAATATATCCACATATTTTTGTTCCTCATGATGTCATCTTATTTTGTGAAGTGCCACCATTCATTCCTGCAGCAAAAAAACTGAAAATAGCTTACAGCGATGCTCCCCATCCAACCTGAAGAGCTTGAGAGGATCTGCAGAGAAGAATGGGATGAAACTCCCAAAAACAGTTGTGCCAAGCTTGTGGCGTCATACCCAAAAGACTCGACGCTGTAATCGCTGCTAAAGGGGCTTCAACAAAGTACTAAGTAAAGGGTCTGAATACTTACATGTAATTGAGATATTTTAGCCATTTAAACCTGTTTTTGCTTTGTCATTATGAGGAATTGTGTGTAGATTGATGAGGGAAAAAACATTTAATCCAGTTTAGAATAAGGCTGTAACGTAAAAAGTGGAAAAGGTCAAGTGGTCTGAATACTTTCTGAATGCACTTTAAAGGGATAACTGCCTTTCCCCCACACCACATTCATACGATACCGCTCAAGCATCTCTGCTGTTTAATTTTGTTTTCATTGTAAGAGGGCTAATCTTCTTCCATAATATTACTGCGGTCCGCAAACAACGTCAATAGGTGCATGCCGCTGCCTACTGTACTGGAGTGTGTAGTCAATCACAGTTTACAGATGAAATTAATAAGAACCAAACATTAAGAGAAACTAAACCCTCCTATCTAATCCGTACTACTAAGAACATAAAAAAGAGCCCTACTAACTTCTACCTAAACCTCCCCCATCCCATCCACCCTCAATAACTCTATAACAATCTCTTCTTCCACATAGTATTCCAACAATACATAAACACAGCTTCACTGTTTCTTGACCATACATCTGAACACAAACCATTCACATGTTTGCAACCAAATATGACAAGTTCAATGTACAATGTCTAGATGCAATCGCGCAAACACCACCTCTTCCTTCCAATCTGACCTTGACTCTGGTCCAACAACCTTTTTTTGGAGGGAATATAAAGTGCGTCCCACCTCTTCTGCCACACATCTACCATAATGGATGTAATCTTACATTTGGCCTCACCTCTACATAATGGAGCACGAATATAAATTATATCTTGTTTTAAAGCCTTTTCGGCTACCTGGTCTACCATTTCATTCACATTCACTCCCAAATGGAATGGGACCCAGCAGAATTGCACTACTACACCCTGTCTCTCGATTCTCATACTACATTAATACCTCCAATAGTAGGTCACTCCTATTAGATTTGCCAGATGATAAAATAATCAATACAGACAGGCAATTGTATACTACAATTCTGACAAGTTGAAYATCCAGCTACTATCGCAAACAAGTTAAGAGTATACTGAGAGATCATCTGTTAGTCTTCTATACATCTCCACATCAAATTGAGGAATGTAAACACCTGCTCCTGTACGACCACTATCTGGGTCTTTCGAGTCCCCCAAAAAGTTTCTACCAATGTAATTGTCAACAAGTTCCCCTATATCACTCACTTCTGACCAACAACAGGACCACAGAAGGGCTAAACCTCCAACTCCCTCAGACCACTCATCGGGAAGCTTTTCAACTGTCCATCCAAATCCACTGCCTTGTCTACTAGTATATTCCCAACAGCCATCTAGAACAGTAGCAGTGCGATGACCGACCTCACAGCTTTTCAGTGTAACCCACATGTGTTAAACTCATTTCACGGAGGACCGAGTGTCTGCAGGTTTCTGCTCCTCCCTTGTACTTGATTGATGAATTAAGGTCACTAATTAGTAAAAAACTCCCCTCACCTGGTTGTCTAGGTCTTAATTGAAGGGAAAAATGTTTAACACGCAGACACTAGGCCCTCCATGGAATGAGTGACACCCCTGGTCTAACACAATAAGCTAACTGCTGCTGCCTCTACTACTAATGAACTTACAGGTATTGATTTAAATGCACCAGTACATATCCTTAAAGATCTATACTGGATTCTGTCCAGCCTCTGAAGCCAAGTATTCTTCACCGCTGTTCAATAAACTACAGTACCTTGCAAAAGTATTCCTATTTTGTTGCATTACAACCTGTCATTTAAATAGAATTTAATTTGGATTTCATGTAATGGACATACACAAAATAGTCTAAATTGGTGAAGTGAAATGAAAAAAAAGACTTGTAAAAAATAAATAAAAAAAAACGGAAAAGTGCTGCGTGCATATGTATTCACCCCCTTTGCTATGAAGCCCCTAAATAAGATCTGGTGCAACCAATTACCTTCAGGAGTAAGATAATTTGTTTAAAAAAAGTCTACCTGTGTGCAATTTAAGTGCCACATGATCTGTCACATGATCTCAGTATATGTACACCTGTTCTGAAAGAACCCAGAGTCTGCAACACCACTAAGCAAGGGGCACCATGAAGGCCAAGGAGCTCTCCAAACAGGTCAGGGACAAAGTTGTGGCGAAGTACAGATCAAGGTTGGGTTATAAAAAAATATCTGAAACTTTGAACATCCCACGAAGCACCGTTAAATCCATTATAAAAAAATGGAAAGAATATGGCACCACAACAAACCTGCCAAGAGAGGGCCGCCCACCAAAACTCACAGACCAGGCAAGGAGGGCATTAATCAGAGAGGCAACAAAGAGACCAAAGATAACCCTGATGGAGCTGCAAAGCTCCACAGCGGAGATTGGAGTATCTGTCCATAGGACCACTTTAAGCCGTACACTCCACAGAGCTAGGCTTTACTGAAGAGTGGCCAGAAAAAWGCCATTGCTTAAAGAAAGAAATAAGCAAACACATTTGGTGTTTTCCAAAAKGCATATGGGAGTCTCCCCAAACATATGGAAGAAGATACTATGGTCAGATGAGACTATTGTAGCTTATTTGGACATGGGGGGATTTTTCATCGGCAGGGACTGGGAAACTGGTCAGAATTGAAGGTATGGTGGATGGCACTAAATACAGGAAATTCTTGAGGGAAACCTGTTTCAGCCTTCCAGAGATTTGAGACTGGGATGGAGGTTCACCTTCCAGCAAGACAATGACCCTAAGCATACTGCTAAATCAACACTCGAGTGGTTTAAGGGGAAACATTTAAATGTCTTGGAATGGCYTAGTCAAAGCCCAGACCTCAATCCAATTGAGAATCTGTGGTCTGACTTAAAGATTGCTGTACACCAGCGGAACCCATCCAACTTGAAGAAGCTGGAGCAGTTTTGCCTTGAAGAATGGGCAAAAATCCCAGTGGCTAGATGTGCCAAGCTTATAGAGACATACCCCAAGAGACTTGCAGCTGTAATTGTTGCAAAAGGTGGCTCTACATAGTATTGACTTTGGGGGGGTGAATAGTTATGCATGCTCAAGTTTTCAGTTTTGTGGGGGGGGATATATAGTTATGCATGTTTTCAGTTTGTCATATTTATTGTTTGTTTCACATGTAAAAATATTTTGCATCTTCAAAGTGGTAGGCATGTTGTGTAAATCAAATGATACAAACCCCCCAAAAATCCATTTTAATTCCAGGTTGTAAGGCAACAAAATAGGAAAAATACCAAGGGGGTGAATACTTTCGCAAGCCACTGTATGCACCAATAATCAATTGCTGTTCTGATCAAAGCTCTATAAGTGATTGTCTATCAGCACCCCATTTATAAGTTTCACCACGCTCGCCACCGGGTCTGCATCGCACCAAACGGTGGGCGTCATAGTCACAGGGACTTTCCAATTTCACTTACTCCACCTCAACGCCTCCCCAGTAATCACTACTTTCAAAGGCGCCCTGCTCCGGAGAGCAAAGCAAGTCACAGATCTTCTCCCTCTGGACGGAAGAAATGCAGAAAATCACCACAAGTCCACTTCCAGCTACCTTTATCGATTTAACAGTACCCAACTTATGGATCAGCCAAACGGCAGGGATCCACTTTCTTCCAAAATGTCACGGTTTGTACTCGGAGCCATTCCTCTTCAACACACATCTTCCCACTACACTTGGATCTACTCCTTCTTCCTCGCTGTCCATAACAACGTCTATCTGTTCACCACGCTCTTGCCGCGCCTTCATCCGCTGCATTGCTTGCAAACCATGCACTGATGGCGTTTCTCCAAAACCCAACTTCTGTTGAAAAGAAACGTCATCTCACTGTCAACTGTGTTTATTTTCAGAATAATGTGTCCCTGAACAAAGGGGGGGTCAAAATCAAAAGTAACAGTCAGTATCTGGTGTGGCCACCAGCTGCATTAAGTACTGCATTGCATTTCCTCCTCATGGACTGCACCAGATTTGCCAGTTCTTGCTGTGAGATGTAACCCCACTCTTCCACCAAGATACCTGCAAGTTCCCAGACATTTCTGAGGGGAATGGCCCTAGCCCTCACCCTCCGATCCAACAGGTCCCAGATGTGCTCAATGGGATTGAGAGCTGAGTTCTTCGCTGGCCATGGCAGAACANGTTCCTCATGATGTCATCTATTTTGTGAAGTGCACCATTCCCTCCTGCAGCAAAGCACCCCCACAACATGGTGCTGCCACCCCCGTGCTTCACGGTTGGGATGGTGTTCTTCGGCTTGCAAGCCTCCCCCTTTTTCCTCCAAACATAACAATGGTCATTATGGCCAAACAGTTCTATTTTTGTTTCATCAGACCAGAGGACATTTCTCAAAAAGTATTATATTTTTCTCCATGTACAGTTGCAAACCGTAGTCTGGCTTTTTTATGGTGGTTTTGGAGCAGTGGCTTCTTCCTTGCTGAGCGGCTTTCAGGTTATGTCGATATAGGACTCGTTTAACTGTGGATGCAGATACTTTTTTACCTGTTTCCTCCAGCATCTTCACAAGGTCCTTTGCTGTTGTTCTGGGATTGATTTGCAATTTTCGCACCAAAGTACATTCATCTTTAGGAGACGGAACGCTTCTCCTTCCTGAGCGGTATGGCGGCTGCGTGGTCCAATGGTGTTTATAATTGCATACTATTGTTTGTACAGACGAACGTGGTACCTTCAGGCTTTTGGAAATTGCTCCCAAAAATGAACCAGACTTGTGGTCTACAATTTGTTTTCTGAAGTCTTGGCTGATTTCTTTTCATTTTCCCATGATGTCAAGCAATGAGGCACTGAGTTTGAAGGTAGGCCTTGAAATACATCCACAGGTACACCTCCAATTGACTCAAATTATGTCAATTAGCCTATCAGAAGCTTCTAAAGGCATGACGTAATTTTCTGGAATTTTACAAGCTGTTTAAAGGCACAGTCAACTTAGTGTATGTACACTTCTGACCCACTGGAATTGTGATACAGTGAAATAATCTGTCTGTAAACAATTGTTGGAAAAATTACTTGTGTCATGCACAAAGTAGATGTCCTAACCGACTTGCCAAAACTAGTTTGTTAACAAGAAATTTGTGGAATGGTTGAAAAACAAGTTTTAATGACTCCAACCTAAGTGTATGTAAACTTCCGACGTTCAGTATGAATTAAGTTTGATTTTAGTTGAATGATGATGTAATGATTCAAAAGTTTTAGGCTATTATTTGGGTACATAAATATGGGGCATCTTTAAAAGTATTTTTGTGGTACCAAAAATATGTAGAATTGGTTTGTATGTAGACCTACTGATAGCTAGCTGTAATTCTATCTAATAAATAAACTCTTTCGGCTGACAGTGATCACCGAAAAGTACATTTCCTGAAGAGAATGTGAAGGGCTTGCTAACTTGTTTTAAAGTATGTATGGTTTTGAAATCAGTTATAGTAGTGGTATTGTGTCTGCAGTAGTAAAGGTTGTAAAATAGCTTAAAGTGTGGGTAAGATGGGTTGGCGGTAACGCAACGGGTATGTCTGCAAGAACACAAGGAGAGGGTAGCCTTATGACCTTTTTTATTGAAACAGGTTTGTTGGTCTTTTGTAGGCTTCAAATGATAAGAAATGTCACAGCTGAAAAATATGGTTTGTCTAGGAACAAACAGAGGAAACAATCACTTAACATCAAGGTATAACGGTTAAATAGCACTATTAAAATCAGGAAGTAACTACAAACAAGCATTCGGGAAAGTATTCAAACCCCTTCCCTTTTCCACATTTTGATACGTTACAGCCTTATTCTGAAATGGATTTAAGAATTTTTCTCTCATCAATCTACACACAATACCCCCATAATGACAAAGCAAAACAGATTTTTTTGCAACTGTATCAAAAATAAACAACAGAAATACCTTATTTACATAAGTATGCAGACCCTTTGCTATAAGACTCGAAATTGAGCTCAGGTGCATCCTGTTTCCATTAATCATCCTTGAGATGTTTCTACAAATTAATTGGAGTCCACCTGTGGTAAATTCAAATAATTGGACACGATTTGGAAAAGCACACACCTGTCGATTTAAGATCCCACAGTTGACAGTGCAAGGCAGTGAATAAACCAAGCCATCAGTGCTCCCGAGTGGCGCAGCAGTCTAAGGCACTGCATCTCAGTGCTAGAGGTGTCACTACCGACCCTTGTTCGATCCTGGTCTGTATCACAACTGGCCGTGTTTGGGAGTCCCATAGGGCGGCACACTATTGGCCCAGCGTCGTCAGTTTTAGGGTTTGGCCGGTGTAGGACGTCATTGTAAATAAGAATTTGTTCTTAACTGACTTGCCTAGTTAAGTACAAGTTAAATAATACCAAAAAAAAGAGGTTGACGGAATTGTCTGTTGAGCTCTGAGACAGGATTGTGTCGAGGCACAGAGCTGGTGAAGGGTACCAAAACATTTCTGCAGCATTGAAGGTCCCCAATAACACAGTGGCCTCCATCAGTCTTGAATGGAAGAAGTTTGGAACCACCAAGACTCTTCATAGAGCTGGCCGCCTGGCCAAACTGAGCAATCGGGGGAGAAGGGCCTTGGTCAGGGAGGTGACCAAGAACCCGATGGTCACCCTGACAGAGCTCCAGAGTTCCTCTGTGGAGATGGGAGAACCTTCCAGAAGGACACATATCTCTGCAGCACTCCACCAATCAGGCCTTTATGGTGAAGTGGCCAGACGGAAGCCACTCCTCAGTAAAAGGCATGACAGCCCCTGGGTTTGCCAAAAAGGTACCTAAGGACTCTCAGACCCGAGAAACAAGATTTTCTCTGTTCTGATGAAACCAAGATTTAACTCTGGTCTGAATGCCAAGTGTCATGTCTGGAGGAAACCTGGCACATCTCTACAGTGAAGCATGGGGGTGACAGCATCATGCTGTGGGGATGTTTTTCAGCGGCAGGGACTGGGAGACTAGTCAGGATCAAGGAAATATGAACGGAGCAAAGTCCAGAGAGATCTTTGATAGAAACCTGCTCAGGACCTCAGACTGGGGTGAAGGTTCACCTTCCAACAGGACAACTACCCTAAGCACACAGCCAAGACAAAGCAGGAATGGTGTTTTGGGACAAGTCTCTGAATGTCCTTGAGTGGCCCAGCCAGAGCCCAGACTTGAACCCAATCTAACATCTCTGGAGAGACCTGAAAATAGCTGTAAGCTGATGCTCCCCATCCAACCTGACAGAGCTTGAGAGGATCTGCAGAGAAGAATGGGATGAAACTCCAAAAACAGTTGTGCCAAGCTTGTGGCGTCATACCCAATAAGACTCGACGCTGTAATCGCTGCTAAAGGGGCTTCAACAAAGTACTAAGTAAAGGGTCTGAATACTTACATGTAATTGAGATATTTTAGCAATTTCTAAACCTGTTTTTGCTTTGTCATTTGAGGAATTGTGTGTAGATTGATGAGGAAAAAAACTATTTAATCCAGTTTAGAATAAGGCTGTAACGTAACAAAGTGGAAAAGGTCAAGTGGTCTGAATACTTTCTGAATGCACTTTAAAGGGATAACTGCTTTTCCCGCCACACCACATTCATACGATACTCGGTCAAGCATCTCTGCTGTTAAATTTTGTTTTCATTGTAAGAGGGCTAATCTTCTTCCATAATATTACTGCGGTCCGCAAACAAACGTCAATAGTTGCATGCCGCTGCTTACTGTACTGGAGTGTGTAGTCAATCACAGTTTACAGATGAAATGAATAAAGAACCAAACATTAAGAGAAACTAAACCCTCCTATCTAATCCGTACTACTAAGAACATAAAAAAGAGCCCTACTAACTTCTACCTAAACCTCCCCCATCCCATCCACCCTCAATAACTCTATACATCAATCTTCCCTTTCTTCCACATACCCGCTATTTCCAACAATACATAAACGCACGCTTCACTGTTTCATTGACCATACGCTCTGACACAAACCTATTCACATGTTTGCCAACCAAATATGACAAGTTCAATGTACAATGTTCTAGATGCAATCGCGCAAACACCACCTCTTCCTTCCTAATCTGATCCTTGATCTCGGTCCAACAACCTTTTTTTGGAGGGAATTAAATGCCGGCTCTTGGGTTCTGTGTCCCACTTCTTCTGCCACACATCTATCATAATGGATGTAATCTTACATTTGGCCTCACCTCTACATAATGGAGCACGAATATAAATTATATCTTGTTTTAAGGCCTTTTCGGCTACCTGGTCTACCATTTCATTCACATTCACTCCCAAATGGAATGGGACCCAGCAGAATTGCACTACTACACCCTGTCTCTCGATTCTCATGATACATTAATACCTCCAATAGTAGGTCACTCCTATTAGATTTGCCAGATGATAAAATAATCAATACAGACAGGCAATTGTATACTAAATTCTGACAAGTTGAAATCCAGCTACTATCGCAAACAAGTTAAGAGTATACTGAGAGATCATCTGTTAGTCTTCTATCACAAAAAAGTTTCTACCAATGCAATTGTCACAAGTTCCCTTATATCACTCACTTCTGACCAACAACAGGACCACAGAAGGGCTAAACCTCCAATTCCCTCAGACCACTCATCGGGAAGCTTTTCAACTGTCCATCCAAATCCACTGCCTTGTCTACTAGTATATTCCCAACAGCCATCTAGAAAGTAGCAGTGAGATGACCAACCTCACAGCTTTTCAGTGTAACCCACATGTGTTAAACTCATTTCACGGAGGACCGAGTGTCTGCAGGTTTCTGCTCCTCCCTTGTACTTGACTGATGAATTACGGTCACTAATTAGTAAAAACTCCCCTCACCTGGTTGTCTAGGTCTTAATTGAAAGGAAAAATGTTTAACCTGCTGACACTAGGCCCTCCATGGAATGAGTGACACCCCTGGTCTAACACATAAGCTAACTGCTGCTGCCTCTACTAATAATGAACTTACAGGTGTTGATTTAAATGCACCAGTACATATCCTTAAAGATCTATACTGGATTCTGTTCAGCCTCTGAAGCCAAGTATTCTCCCGCTGTTCATTAACTACAGTATCTTGCAAAAGTATTCATCCCCTGGCGTTTTCTATTTTGTTGCATTACAACCTGTCATTTAAATAGATTTTAATTTGGATTTCATGTAATGGACATACACAAAATAGTCAAATTGGTGAAGTGAAATGAAAAAAATTACTTATAAAAAATAAATTAAAAAAAACGGAAAAGTGCTGCGTGCATATGTATTCACCCCCTTTGCTATGAAGCCCCTAAATAAGATCTGGTGCAACCAATTACCTCAGGAGTAAGATAATTCGTTTCAAAAAAGTCTACCTGTGTGCAATTTAAGTGCCATGATCTGTCACATGTCTCAGTATATGTACACCTGTTCTGAAAGACCCAGAGTCTGCCAACCACTAAGCAAGGGGCACCATGAAGGCCAAGGAGCTCTCCAAACAGGTCAGGGACAAAGTTGTGGCGAAGTACAGATCAAGGTTGGGTTATAAAAAAATATCTGAAACTTTGAACATCCCACGAAGCACCGTTAAATCCATTATAAAAAATGGAAAGAATATGGCACCACAACAAACCTGCCAAGAGAGGGCCGCCCACCAAAACTCACAGACCAGGCAAGGAGGGCATTAATCAGAGAGGCAACAAAGAGACCAAAGATAACCCTGATGGAGCTGCAAAGCTCCACAGCGGAGATTGGGTATCTGTCCATAGGACCACTTTAAGCCGTACACTCCACAGAGCTAGGCTTTACTGAAGAGTGGCCAGAAAAAAGCCATTGCTTAAAGAAAAATAAGCAAACACATTTGGTGTTTTCCAAAATGCATATGGGAGTCTCCCCAAACATATGGAAGAAGATACTATGGTCAGATGAGACTATTGTAGCTTATTTGGACATGGGGGATTTTTCATCGGCAGGGACTGGGAAACTGGTCAGAATTGAAGGTATGGTGGATGGCACTAAATACAGGAAATTCTTGAGGGAACCTGTTTCAGCCTTCCAGAGATTTGAGACTGGGATGGAGGTTCACCTTCCAGCAAGACATGACCCTAAGCATACTGCTAAATCAACACTCGAGTGGTTTAAGGGGAAACATTTAAATGTCTTGGAATGGCTTAGTCAAAGCCCAGACCTCAATCCAATTGAGAATCTGTGGTCTGACTTAAAGATTGCTGTACACCAGCGGAACCCATCCAACTTGAAGAAGCTGGAGCAGTTTTGCCTTGAAGAATGGGCAAAAATCCCAGTGGCTATATGTGCCAAGCTTATAGAGACATACCTCAAGAGACTTGCAGCTGTAATTGTTGCAAAAGGTGGCCTACAAAGTATTATCTTTGGGGGGTGAATAGTTATGCATGCTCAGTTTTCCGTTTTCTTTTTTGGGGGGGGGGATATATAGTTATGCACGTTTTCAGTTTGTCATATTTATTGTTTGTTGTGCAGTTGTTGTTACCATCGTACCTGTCCTGCCGGTGTGATGTTCGGATGTACCGATCCTGTGCAGGTGTTGTTACACGTGGTCTGCTACTTTGTGGGGCGGACGATCAGCTGTCTTAGGCATCTCGCAGTACGGACATTGCAATTTATTTCCCTGGCAACATGTGCAGTCCTCACGCCTCCTTGCAGCATGCCTAAGGCACATTCACACAGATGAGCAGGGACCCTGGACATCTTTCTTTTGGTGTTTTTCAGAGTCAGTAGAAAGGCCTCTTTAATGTCCTAAGTTTTCATAACTGTGACCTTAATTGCCTAAGCTGTTAGTGTCTTAACGACCGTTCCACAGGTGCATGTTCATTGTTTATGGTTCATTGAACAAGCATGGGAAACAGGGTTTAAACMCTTTACAATRAAGATGTGTGAAGTTTTTTWAMGTATTATCTTTGAAAGACGGGGTCCTGAAAAAGGGACGTTTCTTTCTTTGCTGAGTTTATWTATCTCGATAAGCCACTTAATTATTATTACCTCATATCAGTCTCATTCTGAATGTCGCACAATTCTTTGATATCTGTAAGAACCCTAACCTAATTGATGAATCAGCAATACACAAATTGGCTTAATTATTTATTTACTAACTAAATAATCACACAAATACATAAACACGGTATAGGTTATTGATTACTAATATAATGCAATGAAAGCAGGTCCCTAGTGGACTAACAAAAGCATGACCGTTTGGTTACACAATGGAAAGGGAGGGGTAGGTAAGGAGAGGGGGRGACAAAGAGAGTCAACTTATCGTACATACATTTGGGAGCTACGGTCACGGGAATATGAATACTTAGCAACCGCTCATTCGGATTATAAATGCAATATATATTTACGCGTAGATGTCTTTCTCTGTCGTCTCTGTTGAAACCACTCGATYCGTCCATGGGGAGTGGTTCRATGTAAGTCTCTGRTTGTCCACCAGAGGTCACAATGTCCTCCTTAGTTGTATGTTTCTTTGATCTTGGAGTGTTCGTTAGAATAGACACTTCAGACGAACCTACRGTGGTCAGAGGAATCGGTCTTCCCCCTCGTACTGAGAGTTAAATGTCCTAGAACCACTTTYACATGCACAGGTGCAGACTGTGAATGTTCTGGTCTAGTCTTTACCTTCTTCACTCGTGTTGAGGGTTTCAGAACTTCTAACCATTTCGTAATGTGTAGCCACCGCTCCACGCTATCTGGTCTTGTAGTTAACCATTCGTGACGCCCGGTTTATACCGTCCATCTGCTTGGTCTCTAATTGATTATTCATGGTTCAGCTCTCGACCACTTTACACGCCAGCAGCAAACTGGCATATTTTGGTCTGGTTCACAAAGTTTCTAACCATTTCAACGAGTGAACCGCAGCTTCACGTTCTCTGGTCTGTATGTTCATTCTTAGCGAGTCCTTTTAAGCACTCTGGCCTTGGAGGGCATTCAGTCATGTTGAAACGAACTCTGAGCTCACTTGGGAGTGGCTACTGACTGGGCAATAGTTTGCATGAAAAATGATTATCATTTAGAAGGCTAAAATCACATTGCTATCTTCACAAAAGTATTCTCATATTTAATCATATAATTTCTACAACATTTAGATACAAACCTTATACCTAGGACACGTACACTTCCAGAGTTACCGTTACCTTGATATGACATCACAAAATAATATACCATGCGAGAGGTTTATTCTTTAAGTCCCCACTGACCATTTCCCACATTCTTTATGTTAGAAAAATTGTTCCAAAGTTCTTCTTTGGCCGTTAGACTTTTTAGACGGGCCACGCTGTAACAAAGGGATTTCTTTCCCAATACTGCAGGCCAGAAAGAGAAAGTTCTCTAAATTTACGACCGGTTGTTAAGTCATAAAACCATCCCAACTCCCCCTCTCCTCTCCAACTCCCCCTCTCCTCTGTCACCTTTTATCCTCACCAAGGAGTCATGACAACAGTCAACTGTGGGACCTTACATAGACAAGTGTGCGCCTTTCCAAATCATGTCCAATCAATTGAATTTACCACAGGTGGACTCCAATCAAGTTATAGAAACATGTTAACGATGATCAATGGAAACAGGATGCACCTGAGCTCAATTTCAAGTATCATAGCAAAGGGTCTGAATACTTATGTAAATAAGTTACTTGTTTTTGTTTTTTTATAAATGTGAAAACATTTCTAAAAACCTGTTTTCGCTTTGTCATTGARAAAAAAAATATTTGATCAATTTTAGATTAAGGCTGTAACGTAACAAAATCTGGAAAAAGTCAAAGGGAATGAATACTTCCCAAATATAACTAATTTACCACCTGAAACATGCAGTCTTTTCAAACAGCTCTTACACTAAAAGGGTATAATCAATTCCACAGTACTCTTCTAACCTCAATGTGAAAATATAAAAACACAKGAAAAATCACACCTTTGACTTCAATGGGACTTTAAAAGACAACGCTGCAGGCCATTTTAAAACTTAGKACAGAACAATATTTATTCTTCATAATTTAAAGTCCACAAGTATCTTTGTACAATTCTCATGACAACAAACCCCCATGTAACTTTGTGTTTGCAGCAGGCTAATATATCTACTAGTTTGAGGATAATAATAATTATAATAGAGCCTGAGTATCATGTGCCAACTGGTTGTGCATTACTCTCCGACAAAATGATAACACTCCGCCCTTAAAACAGAGTAAGACTGCATCCCAAAAGCCACCCTATTCCTTATATAGTGCATTACTTTTGACCAAAGTCTTATGGGCCCTGGTCAAAGGTAGTGCACTATATAGGAGGTAAGGTACCATTTGGGACACAGAGTAGGTAGTTGTCCCTAATCACTAACACATGGTCAGATTTTTTTCCCTTGTCCAAGTTAATTTGATCTGATCCTAGATCTGTGGTTTGGGGCAATATCTTACCTCGAATCAGATACAGTACTGTTGAGCATAGACATCAGGGGTGCGTTCAGCAGGGCACAGCGTTGTGGAACGTTCAGACATATGGTATGTAGAACAAACATGCCTCTCTGACAAGTAGAATAAAGAATCATGTCAACTCTATTGATGTAATTTCTTTATGAAAATTTCCACAACGTATCCCTATTGAATGTGCCCCAGGATAGGCATCTGTGAGATGGCTGCCGGTACAGGAGACCGACGGTGCATCTCTCTGTGGGTGAGCTGAGCTTATTTTGACAGTGGTCCACACAGACCTGGTTCTGGAGAGCTGTGGCTTCCTGATTTTTATTTTGTCCCAATCATCCAAGTCACATTCAATATCTATGCAGTATAGATATATGCAATATAGATAAACGGTGCTGTCTGGATCTCTGGAAACAGGTCTGGGTGTGAACACTGATCTGGATCAACTGTACAGTATGGATGGACGTGTGTCTGTGTCAAAGAGGCTGACGGATATCTATACAATGTGTGTGCCAGTTTGTCATACCGCATCTGTGTGTGTTTCATGGTTATCAACAGAGCACGGTCGGTCGGTCTGTCGGTGTGTGTGCRCGCGTCAGCCAGCCTGTCTGTCTATCGATAGAGGTAATCAGCTTGTATGTTGGCAGCGATCTCGGCCTCCCACTTGTCTCCGTTGTTGAGCAGTTTCTCTTTGTTGTAGAGCAGCTCCTCATGGGTCTCTGTGGAAAACTCAAAGTTGGGGCCCTGAGGGAGATAGAGGTGAAAGAGAGAGGGGAGACACCAAACCAAATAGTTTTACAGGTCCTTTACGCCAACCTCAGTCACAGGGATCATAACGGCCAGACATCTACAGAGGAAGCTATAGTAGAGGGGTTTTGTGCGAAATGGCAATTTCCTTTTGGTCAAATGTAATGCACTAAGTAGGGAATAGGGTGCCATTTGGGACACCGACCATAGTAGAGAGGAAGAAGGTCCAGCTCACCTCCACGATAGCGTCAACAGGACAGGCCTCCTGGCAGAAGCCACAGTAAATACACTTGGTCATGTCGATGTCGTAGCGCGTCGTCCTCCTGCTGCCGTCCGATCGGGGCTCTGCCTCGATGGTGATGGAACCAATTACCTTCAGGAGTAAAAGATAAATGTCGTTTCAAAAAAGTCTACCTGTTGCAATTTAAGTGCACATCATGATCTGTACACAATGATCTCAGTATATGTACACCTGTTCTTAAAGAACCCAGGAGTCTGCACCACAACTAAAGTCCACTATGGGGCACATGGAAGGCCAAGGAGCTCTCCACAGGTCAGGGACAAAGTTGTTGGCGAAGTACAGATCAAGGTTGGGTTATAAAAAAATATCTGAAAACTTGAACATCCCACGAAGCACCGTTAAATCCATTATAAAAAAATGGAAACGAATATGGCAACCACAACCCAGAGAGACCTGCCAAGAGAGGGCCGCCCACCACAAAACTCACAGACCCAGGCAAGGGGCATTAATGAAGAGGCAAGCAAAGAGACCAAAGCAAACCCCTGGATGGAGCTGCAAAGCTCACCAGCGGAGATTGGAGTATCTGTCACATAGGACCGCACTTTAAAGCACACGTAACACTCCACAGAGCTATGGCTTTACTGAAGAGGTGGCCAGAAAAAAAAAGCCATGGCTTACAAGAAAGAAATACATGCAAACACATTTGGTGTTTTCCAAAATGCATATGGGAGTCCTCCCAAAACATATGGAAGAAGATAGGCGTATGGGTCAGATTGAGCACCTAATTGTGAGCTTATTTGGACATGCCCGGCGCGGAGATTATTTCACTCGGCAGGGACTGCGGAACTGGTCAGGAAGTGAAGTATTGGTGGATGGCAACTAATACAAGGAATAATCCTGAGGGGAAGACCTGTTTCAGCCTTCCAAGATTTGAGACTGGGATGGAGGTTTGCACCCTTCAGCAAGACAATGACCCTAACATACTGCTAAAATCAAACACTCGAGTGGTTTTAAGGGGAACATTTAAATTGTCTTGGAATGGCCTTAGTCAAAAGCCCCAGACTCAATCCAATTGAGAAGCTCTGTGGTCTACTTAAGAGGATTGCTTGTACACCAAGCGGAACCCATCCCAATTGAAGAAGCTGGAGCAGTTTTGCCTTGACAGAATGGGCCAAAATCACCAGTGGGCTATAATGTGCAAAGCTGCATAAGAGACATACCTCAAGAGACTTGCAGCCTGTAATTGTTAAAAAGGTGCTCTACAAAAGTTGATCTTGTGGGGGGTGAATAGTTATGCTGCTCAAGTTTTTCCGTTTTCTTTTTTGGGAGGGGGGGATATATAGTTATGCACGTGTTTCAGTTTGTCATTTATTTCATTGGTTTGTTGTGCAGTTGTTGTTACCATCCTGTACCTGTCCCGCCGGTGTGATGTTCGGATGTACCGATCCTGTGCAGGTGTTCGTTACACGTGGTCTGCTACTGTGCGGACGATCAGCTGTCTTAGGCATCTCGCAGTACGGACATTGCAATTTATTTCCCCTGGCAACATGTGCAGTCCTCTACGGCCTCCTTGCAGCATGCCTAAGGACGACTTCACACAGATGAGCAGGGACCCTGGACATCTTTCTTTTGGTGTTTTTCCAGAGTCAGTAGAAAGGCCTCTTTAATGTCTAAGTTTTCATAACTGTGACCTTAATTGCCTAAGCTGTTAGTGTCTTAACGACCGTTCCACAGGTGCATGTTCATTGTTTATGGTTCATTGAACAAGCATGGGAAACAGGGTTTAAACCACTTTACAATAAAAGATGTGTGAAGTTTTTTAACGTATATTATCTTTGAAAGACGGGGGTCCTGAAAAAGGGACGTTTCTTTCTTGCTGAGTTTATTATCTCGAAATAAGCCACTTAATTATTATTACCTCATATCAGTCTCATTCTGAATGTCGCACAATTCTTTGATATCTGTAAGAACCCTAACCTAATTGAGAATCAGCAATACAACAAATTGGCTTAATTATTTATTTACTAACTAAATACACACAAATACATAAACACGGTATAGGTTATTGATTACTAATATAATGCAATGAAAGCAGGTCCCTAGTGGACTACAAAAGCATGACCGTTTGGTTACACAATGGAAAGGGAGGGTAGGTAAGGAGAGGGGGAGACAAGAGAGTCAACTTATCGTACATACATTTGGGAGCTACGGTCACGGGAATATGAATACTTAGCAACCGCTCATTCGGATTATAAATGCAAATATATATTTACGCGTAGATGTCTTTCTCTGTCGTCTCTGTTGAAACCACTCGATCCGTCCATGGGGAGTGGTTCAATGTAAGTCTCTGATTGTCCACCAGAGGTCACAATGTCCTCCTTAGTTGTATGTTTCTTTGATCTTGGATGTGTCGTTAGAATAGACACTTCAGAAACCAACCTACAGGTCAGAGGAATCGTCTTCCCCCTCGTACTGAGAGTTAAATGTCCTAGAACCACTTTTCACATGCACAGGTGCAGACTGTGAATGTTCTGGTCTAGTCTTTACCTTCTTCACTGGTGTTGAGGGTTTCAGAACTTCTAACCATTTCGTAATGTGTAGCCACCGCTCACGCCTATCTGGTCTTGTAGTTAACCATTCGTGACGCCCGGTTTATACCGTCCACCTGCTTGGTCTCTAATTGATTATTCATGGTTCAGCTCTCGACCACTTTACACGCCAGCAGCAAACTGGCATATTTTGGTCTGGTTCACAAAGTTTCTAAGCCATTTCAACGAGTGAACCGCAGCTTCACGTTCTTCTGGTCTGTATGTTCATTCTTAGCGAGTCCTTTTAAGCACTCTGGCCTTGGAGGGCATTCAGTCATGTTGAAACGAACTCTGAGCTCACTTGGGAGTGGCTACTGACTGGGCAATAGTTTGCATGAAAAATGATTATCATTTAGAAGGCTAAAATCACATTGCTATCTTCACAAAAGTATTCTCATATTTAATCATATAATTTCTACAACATTTAGATACAAACCTTATACACTAGGACACGTACACTTCCAGAGTTACCCGTACCTTGATATGACATCACAAAATAATATACCATGCGAGAGGTTTATTCTTTAAGTCCCCACTGACCATTTCCCACATTCTTTATGTTAGAAAATTGTTCCAAAGTTCTTCTTTGGCCGTTAGACTTTTTAGACGGGCCACGCTGTAACAAAGGGATTTCTTTCCCAATACTGCAGGCCAGAAAGAGAAAGTTCTCTAAATTTACGACCGGTTGTTAAGTCATAACCATCCCAACTCCCCCTCTCTTCCTCTCTCAACTCCCCTCTCCTCTGTCACCTTTTATCCTCACCAAGGAGTCATGACAACAGTCAACTGTGGGACCTTACATAGACAAGTGTGCGCCTTTCCAAATCATGTCCAATCAATTGAATTTACCACAGGTGGACTCCAATCAAGTTATAGAACATGTTAACGTGATCAATGGAAACAGGATGCACCTGAGCTCAATTTCAAGTATCATAGCAAAGGGTCTGAATACTTATGTAAATAAGTACTTGTTTTTTGTTTTTTTATAAATGTGAAAACATTCTAAAAAACCTGTTTTCGCTTTGTCATTGAAGAAAAAAAAATATTTGATCAATTTTAGATTAAGGCTGTAACGTAACAAAATCTGGAAAAAGTCAAAGGGATGAATACTTCCAAATATAACTAATTTACCCCCTGAAACATGCAGTCTTTTCAAACATCCTTACACTAAAAGGGTATAATCAATTCCACAGTACTCTTCTAACCTCAATGTGAAAATATAAAAACACAGGAAAAATCACACCTTTGACTTCAATGGGACTTTAAAAGACAACGCTGCAGGCCATTTTAAAACTTAGTACAGACAATATTTATTCTTCATAATTTAAAGTCCACAAGTATCTTTGTACAATTCTCATGACACAAACCCCCATGTAACTTTGTGTTTGCAGCAGGCTAATATATCTACTATGTTTGAGGATAATAATATTATAATAGAGCCTGAGTATCATGTGCCAACTGGTTGTGCATTACTCTCCGACAAAATGATAACACTCCGCCCTTAAAACAGAGTAAGACTGCATCCCAAAAGCCACCCTATTCCTTATATAGTGCATTACTTTTGACCAAAGTCTTATGGGCCCTGGTCAAAGGTAGTGCACTATATAGGAGGTAAGGTACCATTTGGGACACAGAGTAGGTAGTTGTCCCTAATCACTAACACATGGTCAGATTTTTTTCCCTTGTCCAAGTTAATTTGATCTGATCCTAGATCTGTGGTTTGGGGCAATATCTTACCTCGAATCAGATACAGTACTGTTGAGCATAGACATCAGGGGTGCGTTCAGCAGGGCACAGCGTTGTGGAACGTTCAGACATATGGTATGTGAACAAACATGCCTCTCTGACAAGTAGAATAAAGAATCATGTCACTCTATTGATGTAATTTCTTTATGAAAATTTCCACAACGTATCCCTATTGAATGTGCCCCAGGATAGGCATCTTGAGATGGCTGCCGGTACAGGAGACCGACGGTGCATCTCTCTGTGGTGAGCTGAGCTTATTTTGACAGTGGTCCACACAGACCTGGTTCTGGAGAGCTGTGGCTTCCCTGATTTTTATTTTGTCCCAATCATCCAAGTCACATTCAATATCTATGCAGTATAGATATATGCAATATAGATAAACGGTGCTGTCTGGATCTCTGGAAACAGGTCTGGGTGTGAACACTGATCTGGATCAACTGTACAGTATGGATGGACGTGTGTCTGTGTCAAAGAGGCTGACGGATATCTATACAATGTGTGTGCCAGTTTGTCATACCGCATCTGTGTGTGTTTCATGGTTATCAACAAAGCACGGTCGGTCGGTCTGTCGGTGGTGTGTGCGCGCGTCAGCCAGCCTGTCTGTCTATCGATAGAGGTATCAGCTTGTATGTTGGCAGCGATCTCGGCCTCCCACTTGTCTCCGTTGTTGAGCAGTTTCTCTTTGTTGTAGCCAGCTCCTCATGGGTCTCTGTGGAAAACATCAAAGTTGGGGCCCTGAGGGAGAAGTGAAAGAAGGGGCGGAAATGTGAGGATGA
>NW_019942547.1:50934-54854 GCF_002910315.2 Salvelinus sp. IW2-2015 | reverse complement strand
TGAGGGAGAGAAAGGTGAAAGAGAGAGGGGGGGGGGGGGGGGAATGAGAGGGGAGACACCAAACCAAATAGTTTTACAGGTCCTTCACGCCAACCTCAGTCACAGGAATCTGAACATCCAAACATCTAGAGGAAGCTATGAGAAGGGTTTGTGCCAAAAGGCACTCTTTAACCTACATACTGCCTTTGGTGAAATGTAGTGCACTCAGTAGGGAATAGGGTGCCATTTGGGACACCGACCACAGTAGAGGTGTAGAAGGTCCTGCTCACCTCCACGATGGCATCAACAGGACAGGCCTCCTGGCAGAAGCCACAGTAAATACATTTTGTCATGTCGATGTCGTAGCGCGTTGTCCTCCTGCTGCCGTCCGAACGGGGCTCTGCCTCAATGGTGATGGCCTATGCATTGGGGGGGGTAAATCATGTTTAGAGCAGTGAGCCTTAAGGTGTTGTGGTAGAGCAGACATAGGATTGGTCCCAAATGGCACCATATTCTGTAAATGGTGCACTTCTTTTGACCAGGGCCTATAGGGTGTACTATGTAGGGATCTGCGCAGCCATGAAGGTATTTCCGTTGCAAAGTGCAGGTGTTTTAGTGCCCTGGGAGTGGTAGGGATATGCAGATGTGAATAGTACAGGAGTGTAAACATTACAGGGGCCGGTTGCACCAGTTGGTCGTAACTCTACGTCAGACGAAAAATGCGCTTAACGCCGGACAAAACAAATCATACCCGTTGCACCACCTGGGCGTACGCCGTCTATGAGCTGTCTAGTAGRGAGCAGGAGTATGGTGTTAAATTGAGACGATCTTCATCACGATACCGATTAGAAATGAATAGTCCTCCATTTTCAAAAGCATGTGAATCTCGCGTTAGTATTTCACAACCTCCACTGGCTTTTGGAGTTGCCTACGCCCGAGTCATGAGCTAAATAACACTCTAGATTTGGGCAACATTATAGCATGCTAAATGTTTCTGACCAGTGATAGATGAGCAAACGAATAAATGTGCTGCCAACACTTATTTGCCCAGCCCGAGACATTTACATTACATTTAAGTCATTTAGCAGACGCTCTTATCCAGAGCGACTTACAAATTGGAAAGTTCATACATATTCATCCTGGTCCCCCCGTGGGGAATGAACCCACAACCCTGGCGTTGCAAGCGCCATGCTCTACCAACTGAGCCACACGGGACCTAATAATAATGTCAGAGACAGACAAGTCACAGGCTTTGGGTCGGGAGTAAGCTACTATGAGAGTAAATAGAAAAATCATCAACTTGTTATAGGCTACATAACATGTTGTCAAAATGGTCTGTGCTAAATAATAGATGAGTCATCTAGACTAAATATCTTGGCATTTACATGTAATATGCATGACTGCATCCTGTATCAAAAGGTTGGCTGGTCCTCATTAAAGTACCGTAGATCCCTTCACTATTCCTTTTTTGTTCACAAAGCTTCTGATTACACAAGCTTCTGATTTATCTAGCTTCGTTGTTAAAGTATCAAAACATGAGATACCAAACCAGTTCACTCAAGGTTCCTCTGGTCTCTCCACCGAATTAGGTTTTAATGCCCCCAATTTTTTAAATAACCTGCAGAACTGCATTTTGATTCCCTGGTGTCGCTAGGGCAGTTTAGGAGTCTAATGTTGAATTTGTTAAATGAGAATTGCATTTGTTTTGATTGAAAGCAACAAAAAAAGAAAAATGATGGTGTTGAATTTTTATTGTAACCAGTGTTAGAGACGATTTAAACATATTTGTATAAAATACAGAATATACAGAGCTCCATGTACGTCTGTGTAAATATGAAATATGAATGTATATGATGAAATATTAGGTACGTACCTTTATGATTTATATTTACCTGATTTGAGATATATTCCATTGTTATTAGTGTAAGAGTGTTTTTGGCTCCCCCTCTTGCCCATTCATTGTACTGTAGAAAGTGTGTTAGTGATAGGATAAAGGCAGGAAGTATTTATGTTATTTGTATTTTTTTTTAACCTTTATTTAACTAGTTGGGCCTTTGGGGGGAGGGGAGTTCTTGTTAGACACGGAAGCAGTATAGCCTTGACTATACATACATGCGTACAAATAGGCCATATTTTGTATTTTTCATGTCAAGTAATCTATGCTTTAAGTTGATTGGAGAATCTTATTTTTTTATATAAGAAGAATAAACCTTTGTTGCATCATATCCCTGGATCTCATTGAATTTGGGAACTTGTGGACTGTATGTGGACTGTATGCGTCCGAAAAACCCCTGCTTCAGGCTTGGGCTATGGTCAATTGGTAAGGAAGCACACACACACACTACCGGTCAAAAGTTTTAGAACACCTACTCATTCAAGGGTTTTTCTTTATTTTAACTTTTTTCTACATTGTAGAATAATAGCGAAGACATCAAAACTATGAATTAACACATATGGAATCATGTAGTAACCAAAAAAGTGTTAAACAAATCAAAAATATATTTTATATTTGAGATTCTTAAAATAGCCACCCTTTGCCTTGATGACAGCTTTGCACACTCTTGGCATTTGCTCAACCAGCTTCATGAGGTAGTCATCTGGAATGCATTTCAATGAAGAGGTGTGCCTTCTTAAAAGTTACTTTGTGGAATTTTTTTCCTTCTTAATGCGTTTGCGCCAATCAGTTGTGTTGTGACAAGGTAGGGGGGGTTTACAGAAGATAGCCCTATTTGGTAAAAGTCCATATTATGGCCAGACTAGCTCATATACGCAAAGAGAAATGACAGTCCATCATTACTTTAAGACATGAAGGTCGGTCAATATGGAAAATGTCAAGAACTTTGAAAGTTTCTTTAAGGGCAGTCGCAAAAACCATCAAGTGCTATGATGAAACTGGCTCTCACGAGGACCGCCACAGGAATGGAAGACCGAGTTACCTCTGCTGCAGAGGATAAGTTCATTAGTTACCAGCCTCAGAAATTGCAGCCCAAATAAATGCTTCACAGAGTTCAAGTAACAGACACATCTCAACATCAACTGTTCCTTATGATTAACGAGACRTGGTGTGATCATAACAACATACAGGAACTCAAGTCWTTCTGTTCACCTGATTTAGAATTCCTCACAATCAAATGTCGACCGCATTATCTACCGAGAGAATTCTCTTAGATTATAATCACAGCCGCATATATTCCCCCCCAAGCAGACACATCGATGGCCCTGAACTGACTTTATTTGACTATGTAAACTGGAAACCACATATCCTGAGGCTGCATTCATTGTAGCTGGGGATTTTAACAAGGCTAATCTGAAAACAAGACTCCCTAAATTCTATCAGCATATCGATTGTGCTACCAGGGCTAGTAAAACCCTAGATCATTGTTATTCTAACTTCCGTGATGCATATAAGGCCCTCCCCCGCCCTCCTTTCGGAAAAGCTGACCACAACTCCATTTTGTTGCTTCCAGCCTACAAACAGAAACTAAAACAACAAGCTCCCTTGCTCAGGTCTGTTCAACGCTGGTCCAAACAATCTGATTCCACTCTTCAAGATTGCTTCGATCACGTGGATTGGGATATGTTCCGCATTGCGTCAAACAACAACATTGACGAATACGCTGATCCGGTGAGTGAGTTTATTAGCAAGTGCATCGGCGATGTCGTTCCCACAGCAATTATTAAAACATTCCCAAACCAGAAACTGTGGATTGATGGCAGCACTCGCGCGAAACTGAAAGCGCGAACCACTGCTTTTAACCAGGGCAAGGTGACCGGAAACATGACCGAATACAAACAGTGTAGCTATTCCCTCCGCAAGGCAATCAAACAAGCTAAGCGTCAGTATAGAGACAAAGTAGTCGCAATTCAACGGCTCAGACACGAGAGGTATGTGGCAGGGTCTACAGTCAATCACGGATTACAAAAAGAAAACCAGCCCCGTC
>NW_019942547.1:21316-46825 GCF_002910315.2 Salvelinus sp. IW2-2015 | reverse complement strand
GGCTGCTGTCAAGCCAGTTTTATTTGGCAGAAGAGATCGCTAAATCAGCCCGGCCATTTACGGAGGGGGTTCATCAAAAACTGCATGATTAAAGTTTGTGACGAAGTTTGCCCAGAAAAAAGGCAACTCTTTTTAAATGTGAGTCTGAGCAGAAACACCATTGCCGAGAGAGTAGACCAGTTGTCCATCAATCTAAAAGAGCAGCTTGTGAAAAAGGGAAAAGATTTCATTGCATATTCCTTGGCTGTGGATGAGAGCACCGACAATTTCTGACATTGCCCAGTTGTCAATTTTCATCCGCGGAGTGGACTCCAGCCTAAGCGTGACAGAGGAGTTTTTGGCTTTACGTCCTATGCATGGCACAACTACGGGGCATGATTTGTATGAAGAGGTGTCAAGATGTGTAAATGAGATGGAGCTGCCTTGGGAAAAACTCGTGGGTTTGACAACCGACGGAGCACCTGCGATGTGTGGACACAGGAGCGGACTGGTGGCGAAGATACGGGAAAAGATGCCAGAGGAAAACGCGACAGGTGAGCTGACAGCTTATCATGTATCATACACCAGGAAGCGTTGTGCGTAAAGCCTTGAAAATGGAGCATGTAATGAGCATCATCACGCGCACAGTTAACTTTATCAGAGCCAAAGGTTTGAATCACCGCCAGTTCAAGCATTTCTGACGGAGTTAGAAACGGAGCATGTGATTTGCCTTATACACAGAGGTGCGATGGCTAAGCCAGGGAAAGGTGCTTCAAAGATTTTCGAGCTTCGTGAGGAGATTTGTCGTTCTTGGACAGCAAAGGGAAAGACACAACACAACTCCGAGACGAAATGTTTCTGTGTGAAATGGCTTTTCTGTGTGACATTACGAGTCATCTGAATGCAATGAACTTGCAGCTGCAGGGTCGGGATCATGTCATCTCTGATATGTACAGTACAGTGAAGGCATTTAAAACCAAACTGACTCTGTGGGAGACGCAGATGCGGAAAGAAAATTTGAGCCACTTTCCCAGCTGCCAGACCATGAAGAGAAGCTCTCTACCAGTGCGTTCCCGAGCGCACAGTTGGCTGATAAAATAGGTATGCTGCCGCTGACTTTCGACGCCGATTTGCTGACTTTGAAGCACAAAAAGCAGGTTGGAACTGCTCGGTAACCCATTGCTGTTGACGTGGAAAGCTCACCACCAAACTCCAAATGGAGTTGATTGACCTCCAATGCAATGATGCACTGAGGGCAAAATATGCGGCAGTGGGTGCTGCGGAGTTCGCCCGTTTCCTCCCCGACACAATGCCCCAGCTGCGCATCCAGGCTGCTCAAACGTGTCTATGTTTGGCAGCACATACCTGTGTAACAACTGTTTTCTTTGATGAACCTGACAAAACATCACACAGAAGTCGACTTACTGCTGAACACCTCCACTCAATTCTGAGGATTTCCTCAGCTCAGAGCCTTACCCCGAACATTGATGAACTTTGGAAAAGATGGGACACCACCAAGTATCACCCTCAACCTCAAACAAGTGAACATTACTGTGCAATCACATATTTAGAGTTTTTACTCAGTTCAAGTTTAAAATTAAAGTTTAATATTTGTTTTCACTGCATGACTTCTCCTTAAACAAAAGTGTTGTTTTTGATAATAGATTTTGCACTTTATTTTATGTTATTTCAATCCAATTATATTTTTACAAATATTTCAGTTGAGTGGATGATAGAAAAATTGCTATTATTGTTTTTTTCTTTGAAGTAAATTAGCCCACTTTTGCTAAAATAGAAAATATAGGCTACTGATGGTGCCTTGAATACCGGTTTCTTTCAAATGTTCATGTTATGGGGATTTATATAAAGGAAATTGTCTTTTGTGTCTGTTGAAAAATTAAAAGATACTGACAGAGCATAAGAAAATATTGCTTTATTTATCTGATCATATTGGATAATATTGTTAGGTTTCATAGGTCAATTAGGTTCACTAGACTATATGCGTCATTAAAATTTTTTCAATGAACATCGAAAGTCCGGCCCCGGCTGTAGCTAAATTTTTATTTGGCCCTCCGCCAGTTGACTTTGACACCCCTCGGTCTACAGTCAATCACGGATTACAAAAAGAAAACCAGCCCCGTCATGGACCAGGATGTCTTGCTCCCAGACAGACTAAACAACTTCTTTGCACGCTTTGAGGACAATACAGTGCCACTGACACGGCCCACTACCAAAACCTGCGGACTCTCCTTCACTGCAGCCGACGTGAGTAAAACATTTAAACATGTTAACCCTTGCAAGGCTGCAGGCCCAGACGGCATCCCCAGCCGCGTCCTCAGAGCATGCGCAGACCAGCTGGCTGGTGTGTTTACGGACATATTCAATCAATCCTTATCCCAGTCTGCTGTTCCCACATGCTTCAAGAGGGCCACCATTGTTCCTGTTCCCAAGAAGGCTAACTGAGCTAAACGACCACCGCCCCGTAGCACTCACTTCTGTCATCATGAAGTGCTTTGAGAGACTAGTCAAGGACCATATCACCTCCACCCTACCTGTTACCCTAGACCCACTCCAATTTGCTTACCGCCCCAATAGGTCCACAGACGATGCAATCACAACCACACTGCACACTGCCCTAACCCATCTGGACAAGAGGAATACCTGTGAGAATGCTGTTCATCGACTACAGCTCAGCATTTAACATCATAGTACCCTCCAAACTCGTCATCAAGCTCGAGACCCTGGGTCTCGACCCCACCCTGTGCAACTGGGTACTGGACTTCCTGATGGACCGCCCCCAGGTGGTGAGGGTAGGTAACAACATCTCCACCCCGCTAATCTTCAACACTGGGGCCCCACAAGGGTGCGTTCTGAGCCCTCTCCTGTACTCCCTGTTCACCCAYGACTGCGTGGCCATGCACGCCTCCAACTCAATCATCAAGTTTGCAGACGACACTACAGTGGTAGGCTTGATTACCAACAATGACGAGACGGCCTACTGGGAGGAGGTGAGGGCCCTCGGAGTGTGGTGTCAGGAAAATAACCTCACACTCAATGTCAACAAAACAAAGGAGATGATCGTGGACTTCAGGAAACAGCAGAGGGAGCACCCCCCTATCCACATCGACGGGACAGTAGTGGAGAGGGTAGTAAGTTTTAAGTTCCTCAGCGTACACATCACGGACAAACTGAGTCGGTCCACCCACACAAACAGCGTAGTGAAGAAGGCACAGCAGCGCCTCTTCAACCTCAGGAGGCTGAAGAAATTCAGCTTGTCACCAAAAGCCTCAAACTTTTACAGATGCACAATCGAGAGCATCCTGTCGGGCTGTATCACCGCCTGGTACGGCAACTGCTCCACCCACAACCGTAAGGCTCTCCAGAGGGAAGTGAGGTCTGCACAAGGCATCACCGGGGGCAAACTACCTGCCCTCCAGGACACCTACACCACCCCATGTCACAGGAAGGCCACAAAGATCATCAAAGACAACAAACACCCGAGCCACTGCCTGTTCACCCCGCTATCATCCAGAAGGCGAGGTCAGTACAGGTGCATCAAAGCAGTGACCGAGAGACTGAAAAACAGCTTCTATCTCAAGGCCATCAGACTGTTAAACAGCCATCACTAACATTGAGTGGCTGCTGCCAACATACTGACTCAACTCCACCACTAGCCACTTTAAACAATGCCACTTAATATAATGTTTACAAACCATCACTAACCTAGCTTGTCTGCAGCCAACATACTGACTCAACTCCAGCCACTTTAATAATGGAAAAATTGATGTAAAAAATGTATCACTAGCCACTTTAAACTATGCCACTTTATGTTTACATACCCTACATTACTCATCTCATATGTATATACTGTACTCGATACCATCTACTGCATCTTGCCTATGCCGTTCTGTACCATCACTCATTCATATATCTTTATGTACATATTCTTTATCCCTTTACACTTGTGTGTATAAGGTAGTAGTTGTGAAATTGTTAGGTTAGACTACTCGTTGGTCATTACTGCATTGTCGGAACTAGAAGCACAAGCATTTCGCTACACTCGCATTAACATCTGCTAACCATTTGTATGTGACAAATAAAATTCGATTTGTTCAGAGGAGACTGTGTGAATCAGGCCTTCATGGTCAAATTGTTGTAAAGAAACCACTACTAAAGGACACCAATAAGAAGAAGAGACTTGCTTGGGCCAAGAAACACGAGCAATGGACATTAAACCTTTGGAAATCTGTCCTTTGGTCTGGAGTCCAAATTGGAGATTTTTGGTTCCAACCGCCTTGTCTTTCTGAGACGCGGTGTGGCTGAACGGATGATCTCTGCATTTTGTATTTCCCACCATAATGCATGGAGGAGGAGGTTTTATGGTGTGGGGGTGCTTTGCTGGTGACACCGTCTTCTAAATAAATCACATTCAAGGCACACTTAACCAGCAAGGCTACCACAGCATTCTGCAGCGATACGCCATCCCATCTGGTTTGGGCTTAGTGGGATTAGCATTTGTTTTTCAACAGGACAATGACCCAACGCACCTCCAGACTGTGTAAGGGCCATTTTACCAAGGACAGTGATGGGAGTGCTGCATCAGATGACCTGGCCTCCAACAATATAAATATATATACATACTTTTTTAGGGAATGTTAGTGTTGAATTTGTTGACCTCATGGCACTATTGAAAATGAGACCCTCGTCTCAATGGGTTCCTGATTAGATACAAGTAAAAAATTATATATAATATTAATTCCCACAGTAATTCCTTATGGATGCATCCAGTTGTGGATGAGAAAATGTTAATGCATAGTGGTGGGTTATGCAAAAGGATGGACTGTTCTAGCTCTATGGAAGTGACATGGCTCGCAAAGTTTAGAACTGCCACGAGGACGGTAACAGCCTAGTAACAGGCACTGCCTCGAACCATCATGCAGGGATGCAAAAAAATCCCTGCTAGGGGGAAATGCAGGTTTTAACTAATTAAACAACAAAGAATATGATCTACATGATCAGTCTCTGTGTGTAAAATAAAGTGGTTCATGTGAACCTAACTCACAGCTAGCATTTTTTAAAGAAAGCAATCCAATGTTATTTGTTGCCTAGACTTTACTGTAAATTACACTCAAGTCAAGAGAAAAAACAACACACTAATACTGCAGTTTGCCATGACAGCCTTTATAATAGAATGCTTGTGACCACACACATCTAAATATTGCACTTGGGGGAAAAAAACATCTTAAAGTAGAATGAATAGAATGAAACAAACAGGCATTCTATTTTTGCTCTATTATAGTGGTCACTATAGTAGACATTGATCAAGTGCACACGTGGCTACATGTGTGCAAATAACATTCACTGAGTAAAAAATGTAATAATCCCCCCTCACTCGCAAGTGCTACTGTCAAGTTCAACACAATAAAAGCAATATATTTGGCTCCACTGCATAATATTACATTGTACACTTTCTGCCTGTGGACATCTGTTCTACAATGTGCCAGCAGAGCATGATACCCTTTGTTGGCATAATTGAGCTCTTTCAGGCCGAGAGTACACCTGACATACCCCTTTTTAGCCACTGTATTGAAAAAGTGAGAAAGAGGGAAAGTGTTTGGTGTTCCTTCACCTCTATAGTGGCATCCAGCTTAAGCCAGGCCCATCTCCAGCTACACTTGATCCCTGAATCCACTTGTTTAACAAGCAATGCCTCATTTTCACCTAATTCTCTCATTCTGAAAATTAACTACAAACTGTAGAGGGAAAGCATTAGTTCACAGATAGTAGTTAGCTAGTTAACATTTCACGCAGATTGCCAGGGTCCAGTAAGCAACTAAAGCGTTATAACAGCAAGGAGTCGTATACCAGTTAATACTATAGCGAATTGGTTAGGTTACTAATGTTAGTAACGTTAGCCAGCTAACGTTACTAATGTTAGTAACGTTAGCCAGCTAACGTTAGCTGTCTGACTTAATTAGCAAGCTAATTTTCACACCATAAACTCAATTATTTGATCAGATAAGTTGGCAAATGTTGCTCAACATGTCTCTGGCTAGCTAACGAAGAATTTGACCCAGCTAGCAAGATACTTAACAATCCACACCTTCTCCCTCACCTCAAACTTTCCAAATGCCAGTTGTTTTTCGGTTACAGATCATGAAGTAACTTACACGTCATCACCTTCTCTCCCCTGTCTCCGTGGTAAGGCTTCTCACCTAACGTTACCTCTTCGTTATCGTTCAGGGGACGCGCTGCTGTAACTGGCAAGCTGCCTTTCCACTCTCTGCTCTTTCCAGAGCGCGCACTGACGCTGTAACTAACAAGTAGGTTGTCTCTTCTCTCTTCAGTCACGTGCTGCGCTGCATTCTGTTATGTGAACGATTGGCTGATCCTTGGATACAGACAGTATTGCTCCAAACGCGCATCACTCGTTCGCTTACAGCCTGTAGTGATCCAAAGTCTCTGATCTTAAATCTCATGAACGTACATTGCTTACACGGGACTTAGCTACGAGGAGTCTTATTTTAGGTTGGTGCAACAGGTGTAAATTCTGATCACAAAGTCTGATGTAGCTATGCCTGACCTAGCATTTAAGACCACGCTTTTACGCCCACAACAAGTGTGTTTCTATGTACCTGGGCGGGGCAGATGGCTTCACACAGCTTGCAGGCGATGCAGCGTTCCTCTCCAGAGGGGTACCTGCGCAGGGCATGCTCACCGCGGAAACGGGGAGACAGGGGCCCCTTCTCAAACGGGTAGTTTATGGTGGCCGGCTCTCTGAACAGGTAGCTCATGGTCATGCCCAATCCTGGCGGAGCAGGAAGTGATGTTATACACTGCACCGGCTGCATCCAAAATGGCACCGTACAAGTACAGAGTTCAGGTAAAGAATATTTTGTCAGTATGTAGCCTTTATCACAGTCATTCCAAGGCTGGTCCCTGATCTTTTGGTGCCCTCTTGTCAACTCCTATGAAAGTTGTCATAGGAGTTTGCAAAAGACCAACAAAAACATCTGGGACCAGGTTATTCAGTGGCTGTGTCTGAAATGACACCCTATGGGCCCTGGTCAAAAGTAGTGGAATATAGAGGGAATACAGCACCATTTCAGACATGGGGGTTGGTGTCACGAAGAGTCAGGAGTGAAACTGACCTCTGAAGAGCTCCGTCCACAGCAGAGTCTGAGCGGCTCGGTCTGTTATGGACTTCATGTCTGTGGGCAGATCCTGAGCATTCACATACTCTACAGAGAGAGGGACAGAAGGGAGGGAGAAAGAGAGGAGCATAGAGAGAAAAAGACAGTGAGATGAATGTTGAGTGCATGTCTGAACATTCATACTAATCAAAGGCAAACAAAGTGCAGCTGTGTGGGGATCACCGTGGTCAGGTGTATATGAGAGACACTGGGTGTGCTCGTTTTGAATTTCCTGGTGCCCCAGATGGGTGGGGGATGTCCCTTGAGGACTAATGGAATGTGCAAATGCCACCCACCCGGGGCACCCAGTGATGCAAAACTAACGTGCCTTGAGAGCCGGGGGAAAGAGGCAGTACTTACTGAATCCCTCTCTCTGGGCCGACAGACTGATTGGACGCACAAGATTGTGTCCAGCCGCAATGGTGCCTGTGGGAAAAAAATAAAGGAGTTAAATTATGACATAAGGCAGAGGATGGAATGGTGCTACCAGGGAAATGTTTTCACCACAAGAGGTCAACAATTAGCAAGTAGACTTCAATGACATCTAACAAATAATAGCATTGACTCGTCTTACATTTTCACATTTAGCAGACACTCTTATCCAGAGCGACTTACAATCAGTATCTTCATAGATAGTTGAGATGTGTTTTGGGTATCTGTAACCACTGTTACCCCAAATAACTGAGTAGAGCCTACATTTCCTCTTGAACTGTTGATGACCAATGTGTCTTTTCTATCAATAAAGCAGTGCACCACATCATCAATATCCATCCATCTTTCCATCCATCCCTCCCTCCCTCCTCAGTTGAGGTCTTACCTGGCCGGGACACAGAATATAATACACGCAACGCTGCAGACATGCCTGGAACATGCCAACACCACAGGAAGAAAGGGGTAGAGAAAGAAACATAAACATGTTATTATTAACCATGTGACTCGGAACAGGTGCAATACAGGGTATGTGCACATAAACTGGCCAATATTTTTTTAAGGGTTACTGATCTATTAAACCGACAATGTGAAATATATTGCCAGATAATACATTGCACTCATTCAAAAAAACGGTATTGGTCTTACTTTGTTTGTCATGACATAATGTAAAGATGTGCCTTGTCAAGAAATAGGTAGATAGATAACTAAGTTCCATAGCTAAGAGGTTCAATAGTGTGCTTGTTAAGAAAATCGTTCATGTGTGATGATCATTATGACCCTTATGTCAGCGCTCTGAGCTGGTCCTTGTGATGACAGCATGCGATGCGAGAGAAGCTACTACACTGCTGAATATCTGTTGACAACATAGGTTAGTTAGTACGTTATCTCGCCAGTTGAGGACATAACGTTAAGTGTTCTAGCAAGACAACTGTTTTCCCAGAAAACAAAAGGTCTACCCAGGTGACCCTGGCCCCGTTCAACGCTATTTTCACTACATGACATTATATATTGTAGCAAAATGTATTACTCACAAAAAGCTAAATACCAAAACGCTTTACACAATGACAAATGCTTGTTAGATAGGTATTAGCGAGCCGGCTAGCAACCGGTTAGCCATACCATCCTCAAGGACTTTTCCAATGACTGACGTTATGTCGCTTAGCTGTAAAAACAGCGGTCATACAAGCACCAAAAAGCAGTAGAAATATCAAATATATTATGTGTTGTAAAATATCTTCAAAACCATTGCAAATAATGATGTAGTTGATAAAATAACTTGAAACTCACTGACCTGTCGCTATTTGGCCTTCTAAACCAGAACAGCGGACGATTTGGGAAGTGCAATCTGCGTGGGCAGGAAGTGAAATAACGTTATGACWGATATCTCCCGTTGGACGTCAAAAAGCCGCCATGTTTGATGTGGCGAAGGTGGTAAATTCAAAAGTTTGAGAATATGATTTTCTATCCTAAAATACAGTGCTACGTGAAATTATTAAATGTATCGTTGTTGTTTTGAATTGATTGTGCCTCATTCAGTATTTAGTAGTGATATTTTACAGACACACACACAATGCTTGATACGGGATTTGCTAGCAAATGAAGCAGGATAGTTTTAATTGGAGATTGTGTTTTTGATGACGTCGCTTTGTGTAATCTTCACTCTCCCATAACTCCCTCTATCTCCTCATGGTTGTGGACTCTAACCTTCCGTCTTAAAAGTGAGTACGCTTCATCTTTAGCCCAGTTAGCCAATCTAAATTAGAGGTTTTGCACAGAATTATAATTATTTGATCAACAATGGGGGCCCAAGGAAAAAGTGGGCTGGTGTTGGGCTCTCAAGGAAAAAAATAGGCTGGTCTGTTAGAAAATGTTCAGGCCTAATTTGGTCTGGTCTGTCCCTGCCTCTTAACTCTCTCTAACTCTCAGGTACGACCCTGCAGAGATGCTGTGTGCAGTGTTCTGGGAGAGCAGTTACTCTGACATACTGGTCTCCATCCTCTGTGCTTTCTCCATCTGCATCTCCCTCCCCTTCCTCATCTGCTCTCTCTTCACTGCTGCTGGCTGTGGGAGGAACTGCGACAGGTATGCGTTGTGATTTGGGTGCATCGTAATAGTCTGAAATGGTCTCCTCCCCCTCGTCTCGTTTACATCATCTGCATTTGTATGATGCATTGACACCATTCTTGCGTTACCAAAATATCTTATTCAAGCTGGAAATGGAGGTTCCATTCACATATAGTCCAAAATTACAGATCAGTGAAGATGATGGAAAGGCGATGAAGAGAGAAGGCAACCTCACATCGAATGAGAGGCACCCAGATTAGTACCTCCCTCAGTAACAGCTCTCTCTTTCCCTCTCTCCTTCATAGTGACCCAGATGACCTCACCTGTCACTCCTCTGATGGTTGCCTTCTATCTGCTCTCTCCCCTGAAGCCAATGGTTATTTTTGACCCCTCTCACCACAGCGGATTCTCCTGGGTAGACTGGACCTATCCCCTGCACCTGATTGGCTGAGAACCCTGTCGTCGGTTATGTCCTACCTAGACTTCGGATTGAACTCCATCTACTGTGCCAATCAGGACTTCCGGGAGGCGGGATTTGCTCTGTTCTGGACCAGTAGGAAGTTGTTAATTCTCTGAGCATGTGCTGACAAGCATGACGAAGTTGGAATTGTAAAGACTGACAACAAAATACATGATGTAAAGTTGGTGGCTAAAAGATTTCTCATAAAACAGTTTTAATTCCTCCAATTTGAGATATTATGACAATGATTGTTTTTACATATTTACACATTTGTTGGAAATACATGTTGCACTGATGTGGATATTGAGTATGAGATTAGATGTTAACGAACGAGACATCATGCATTGGTTAAAATTACAAAGAAAAAAAATATCTTAATTGATCTTAATTCTTGCTGACTATTCCCCTTGCATTTGATCAAACCAGCCTACCTGTACCTACATTTTTTTCAAATCTCAATTAGGTGTGATTGGCCTACTATCTAGAATATAACTTCAGTGAATGACGACAGTTTTGTAATTTGTCCTTGAAGTGGGCTAAGTTTCTCCTACACAATTTCTGCTCCCTTAAGTTCCACGAAGACAATTGAATGAATTAACATACATTAGTTGCAGCCAGACTCAGACCTACTGCCCCATGATCTTGATTGCCACTGATGGATAGACCTATTCAGTCCGTTTTGGTGCTATGCTTGTGAAGCGTGTGAGAAAGCAGAAACTGTAGTGGAACTGCAGAACGTCACACACTTTGGACCAGAAGTGTCCAGTGAGATGTTGGAACGGTCGGTACTGGGCCAGGGTGTGATCCAACAGTTTCAGCAACACGAAACCACTGCAGGACAGTACCGCAAGACCCAGGTATCGCCGGGAGTGGTAGTCTCCATGGTTACGGTTTACCCCTACACATTTGATGACCGCGAAGGCCACATGACACCCGAGGGCCACCTCGAACCCTTGGTCGTGCACCAGCGAAAGGCCATAGCTGAGAAAGGAGCATAATATATTCCATCGAATTGGTGCAATAACCGTTAAAAAAATTTATGGAAAATGAAATGTTTTGACAGCAAGTTGCAATTCAAACTTTTTCTGTTGTTTTTCCGGGGTTGGAATCACATGATGGCGCCAATGATTAATACACTAGATGACTGATGGGACACTGTTTTGAAGACTCGTGCCTCCATCTTGGCACTCCCCCACCAGTTTAAAACAATATAAAAGGAAGTTTTGATATGCATTTATTAATGTCTACATTTGTTTTTGCCAAGTCTATTCTATTACAGACACCTCAATGTATACTTGTATATATTTTAATCTAAACAAAAGTAAAACATTTTACTTAAAGTATTATTTTTGTTGTTGATTGAATTAGCTATTTACTGTACATATAGGTAGGGGTAAAGTGACTCGGCAACAGGATATATAATAGACAGTAGCAGCAACGTATGTGGTGAGTGTGAAAGTGTGTGTGGCGTCTATGCATGTACAGTTGAAGTTGGAAGTTTACGTACACCTTAGCCAAATACATTTAATCTCAGTTTTTCACAACTCCTGACATTTAATCCAAGTAAAAATTCCCAATCTTAGGTCAGTTAGGATCACCACTTTATTTTAAGAATGTGAAATGTCAGAATAATAGTAGCTCGAATTATTTATATCAGCTTTTATTTCTTTCATCACAATCCCAGTGGGTCAGAAGTTAACATACACTCAATTAGTATTTGGTAGCATTGCCTTTAAATTGTTTAACTTGGGTCAAACGTTTCGGGTAGCTTTCCACAAGCTTTCCACAATAAGTTGGGTGAATTTTGGCTCATTCCTCCTGACAGAGCTGGTGTAACTGAGTCAGGTGTGTATGCCTACTTGCTCGCACATGCTTTTTCAGTTCTGCCCACACAATTTCTATAGGATTGAGGTCAGGGCTTTGTGATGGCCACTCCAATAYCTTGACTTTGTTGTCCTTAAGCCATTTTGCCACAACTTTGGAAGTATGCTTGGGGTCATTGTCCATTTGGAAGACCCATTTGCRACCAAGCTTTAACTTCCTGACTGATGTCTTGAGATGTTGCTTCAATAAATCCACATAATTTTCAGTTTTCATGATGCCATCTATTTGTGAAATGCACCAGTCCCTCATGCAGCAAAGCACCCCCACAACATCCCGTGCTTCACGGTTGGGATGGTGTTCGTCGGCTTGCAAGCCTCTCCCTTTTTCCTCCAAACATAACAATGGTCATTATGGCCAAACAGTTCTATTTTTGGACATTTCTCCAAAGAGTACGATCTTTGCCCCCATGTGCAGTTGCAAACCGTAGTCTGGCTTTTTTATGGCAGTTTAGGATAAGTGGCTTCTTCCTTGCTGAGCAGCCTTTCAAGTTATGTTGATATAGGACCCGTTTTACTGTCGATATAGATACTTTTGTACCTGTTTCCTCCAGCATCTTCDCAAGGTCCTTTGCTGTTGTTCTGGGATTGATTTGCACTTTTCGCACCAAAGTACGTGCATCTCTAGGAGGCAGAACACGTCTCCTTCCTGAGCGGTATGACGGCTGCGTGGTCCCATGGTGTTTATACTTGCGTTCTATTGTTTGTACAGATGAACGTGGTACCTTCAGGCATTTGGAGATTGCTCCCAAGGAAGAATCAGACTTGTGGAGGTCTACAAAAACAAATTCTGAGGTCTTCCCATGATGTCAAACAAAGAGGCACTGAGTTTGAAGGTAGGCCTTGAAATACATCCACAGGTACACCTCCAATTGACTCAAATTATGTCAATTATGTCAATTAGCCTATCAGAAGCTTCTAAAGGCATGACATAATTTTCTGGAATTTTCCAAGCTGTTTAAAGGCACAGTCAACTTAGTGTATGTAAACTTCTGACTTACTGGAATTGTGAATTATAAGTGAAATAATCTGTCTGTAAACAATTGTTGGAACAATTACTATTGTCATGCACAAAGTAGGTGTCCTAACAGACTTGCCAAAACTATAGTTTTTAAACAAGAAATTTGTGGAGTGGTTGAAAAACTAGTTTTAATGACTCCAACCTAAGTGTATGTAAACTTCTGACTTCAACTGTAATTGTTTCTTTTGTCCAGGTGGGAAAGGGCAGTGTGGAGTTCAATAGAGATTGCTTCATCTGAGGATCTGTTGGGGCGATATGTGAATTGGTGTGTCCAGGGTGTTTGGGATGATGGTGTTGATGTGAGCCATGACCAGCCTTTCAAAGCATTTCATGGCTACAGATGTGAGTGCCACGGGAAGCACAAAATCGTCTAGAATGTCATTGTATGCTGTAGCGTTAAGATTTCCCTTCACTGGAACTAAGGGGCCTAGCCTGAACCATGAAAAACAGCCCCAGACCATTATTCCTCCTCCACCAAACTTTACAGTTGGCACTATGCATTGGGGCAGGTAGCATTCTCCTGGCGTCCGCCAAACCCAGATTCGTCCGTCAGACTGCCAAATGGTAAAGCATGATTCATCACTCCAGAGAAGGCGTTTCCACTGCGCCATAATCCAATGGCGTTGAGCTTTACACCACTCCAGCTGACGCTTGGCATTGCGCATGGTGATCTTAGGCTTGTGTGCGGCTTCTTGGCCGTGGAAACCCATTTCATGAAGCCCCCGACGAACAGTTCTTGTGCTGACGTTGCTTCCAGAGACAGTTTGGAACTCGGTAGTGAGTGTTGCAACCAAGGACAGACAATTTTTATGAGCTTCAGTACTCGCCGTTCCCGTTCTGTGAGCTTGTGTGGCTTACCACTTAGCAGCTGAGCCGTTGTTGCTCCTAGACGTTTCTACTTCACAATAATAGCACGTACGGTTGACCGGGGCAGCTCTAGCAAAGCAGAAAATTGACGAACTGACTTGTTGGAAAGTTAACATCCTACAATGGTGCCAATTTGAAATTCACAGAGGTCTTCAGTAAGGCCATTCTACTGCAAATGTTTGTCTGGAGATTGCATGGCTGTCTGCTCGATTTTATACACTGGTCAGCAACGGGTGTGGCTAAAATAAACAAATGCACTAATTTGAAGGGGTTTCCACATAGTTTTGTGCATATATAGTATACTATTGGACAATGATGCAGCAGAGGAGAGTGAGTTGGACCACTTCAGACCCATATCTAAGGACATCCATGACACTAAGTCCCCCATAAGGAACAAATCAAAGGACCTTCTTGACTTCTCCTGTGTTGAGGTGAGCCACACTGCAGGATTGTGGGTATTGTAGTCATTTTAAAGTGATGTTGTAGGCCTGTGTGTATCGAAACACTCACTGCAAATCTCTTTCTCTCTCTCTGTCTCTGTCATTTGGAGTTCTGGACAGTTCTGCTCAGAAACATTGAATTCATCAGAACAAAAAGAGAAAGCACAGCCTTCCGGGGCTAAAGAAGTTAAGTCAGATTGAATGGCTGGAAAACGTGATGAAAAAATCTGTGAAAATAAAGGGTAGAAAGGAGTTGGACAAAAGCTGAGACCCTGAAATATAAAACAATTCTGCTCTTCTCTCTTTCTTTCCGGAAACAGAGACCTTCAGGGTAAGATGCACTGCAATCAAAGCCCCTGAAATCAAATTCCTCAAACCATTTCCTCTTCCCACCATCTCCCCCACGTAACTCCCTTCTTCCTCATCTCCTGCCTCCTCCCTATCTTTCTCCTCTTCCTGCTTCTCCCACCTATGTATTTTCGTCCTCTGTTTTCTACAACATTCCATCATCCGCTGAAGAACAAGACCCTGTGACATCATCGACACAGGACCTCTCTGATAAGTTCAGAGTTCATTTGACCCCGTAACCATTGGCAACATTTTCAAACACTGAACATTAACATGATGTGTCTGAAAAGGCACCCTACTCCCTAATGCACTATAGGAATAAATAGAATGTAATTTCAGACATAGCTTATTACTGAATGTACACTGAACAAAAATATATATCATGAGCTGAAATAAAAGATCACAGAAACTTTCCGTATGCACAATCCGGCCTCACAACAAACGGGCCTCACATCCACACACTGGAGAAGTGTGCTCTTCAGGGATGAGTCCCGGTTTCAACTGTACCGGGCAGATGGTAGGCAGCGTGTATGGCGCCGTGTGGGCGAACAGTTTGCTGATGCCAATGTTGTGAACAGAGTTCCCCATGGTGGTGGTAGGGTTATGGTAGGGGCAAGCATAAGCTGCAAACACAATTGCATTTTATCGATGGCAATTTGAATGCACAGAGATACATTGACAAGATCCTGAGGCCCATTGTTGTGCCATTCATCAGCTGCCATCACCTCATGTTTCAGCATGATAATGCACAGCCCTAGTCGCAAGGATCTGTACACAATTCCTGGAAGCTGAAAATGTCCCAGTTCTTCCTTTGCTTTATACTCACCAGACATGTCACCCATTGAGCATGTTTGGGATGCTCTGAATCGACGTGTACGACAGTGTGTTCCAAATGTAATGCAGATGTAAGACGGTTACGGTATCTGTAAGGGTGAGAAGCACAGGAGGTGAGATTACATTTTATATTAAAGATAATGGAGTATCAAGACAAAAAAGGAGAAGAGAGGATGATTATCTTTAATATGTCATTGTGAAAATTGTATTTTTTATTTTGTAATGACAGTCATAGAATATTCTCAGTCAATTTATCCTGGTGAAACCGTGTAGTTATTCCATCATCGTCCCCTAGGTGGCGCTGCTGTCCCAGTGAATCTCCAGGAGGAGACTGCAGGGTGTGACATGCCCAGAGCCTGTGACCTGAATAAATTTGACGACTGTTACAGGCTGGCCACCTACTGAATCAAATACTAAAAGGCTCCTCTCAACTTCACTACCAATTCGGTGCTTTATGAGAAAAAAACATACTATTTCACTTAATTTTAACATTCTGTTATAAGGAGCACATGTTCAATTTAATAAAAAAAGCATGTTTTCCCATCTCAAGAGGTTAATAAAAAAATGACTGTAAGTGCCAAATGAAGTAACAGGGTTGACGATTTCATAAATCCTCTTGTAACATAGGGAATGGAGGCTTGTTGAATGCAAGAGGAAGGGCAATTGAATGCAAGCGCAACAAAAAAAAGGAAATGATTAAAACATTTCTAGCCTGTCTGTCTTTGGGGTTGACGTGTTATGCTTGACCCACTCAGTTTTCCACCAGGAAACGACCAAAAGAAAGAGTAGAACCTGCTCCACAGCCTGGATTTGAACCAGGGTCTCTTGCACATTTTTTATATTTAACTAGGCAAGTCAGTTAAGAATAAACTGTTATTTACAATGACTGCCTACCGCAGATGACACTGGGCCAATTGTTCACCGCACTATGGGACTCCCAATCCCAGCCAGATGTGACACAGCCTGGATTTGAACCAGGGCCTCTTGCACTGAGATGCAGTGCCTTAGACTGCTGCGCCACTACGGAGGCCACATTGATGGTGAAAACCTGGAGACATTTTGGGGTTAAGTGGGTTAAAATCTTCCTGGAATGGCAAAGAGGGACATGTCAAAATTCTGAATTTGGGCAGTTATGTCTTTATTCATATTAAAAATCAGATTTTTTTTATTCTCCATGTGGTCTATATTAAAGGTTAAAATTCAATATGGGTGCACAATTTCTACTTAACATATCAAAGGAATGCAAAAGGCACTAACATTCTATGAGAGGACAATGGGATTATAGTACAGTAGATAAGCTCCCAAAAAATACCATATTGTTTGATTTAGTATAGAAGCGTGGAAATTGGCACACTTGTATAATTTTTCACTCTGAACAAAACCTGATATAGGTCCATTTCAGCACCCCCTATAGGTCAATGGTGAAAAAGCACTCAACTGTATTGACATTTTGGGTCATGGCTTCCCCTGTGTTGCCTGAAATACCTTCAAATATTTGTATTTTATAACCTTTATGATCGCAACAATGATGAAAAACAGAAACCGCAGAAAACTCTGTAAAACTTTTATATTTTTACATTCAATGTGGTGTATTAAATCCAAAGTTAACTTTTACACAAAATTTTACACTAATGTATCCATCTCATCATTAAATGACAATTTACATGACGTTTTTGTTATCTATTCATCATGATGCATTACACCTCATGGCACAACAAGCTGCTTAATACTGATATACAAATATACTTAATTTTTTCAAACATGCATTCCAGATGAAATCCTGCGATGGGTCATGTCCGGCTGCCCAACTACCTACCCGCTCGACCCCATCTCCTCCCTTCCCCAGACCATCTCTGGAGACCTTCTTCCATTCCTCAATTCTCTCATCATCTAATCCCTGACCACTGACTTTAAGATAGCCAGAGTCGCTCCCCTCCTCAAGAAACCAACACTCGACCCCTCTGACATCAAACTATAGACTGGTATCCCTTCTTTCTTTTCTTTCCAAAACACTTGAGCGTGCTGTCTATGACCAACTCTCTCATCATCTCTCTCAGAATGATTTTCTTGACCCTAACCAGTCAGGCTTCAAGATGGGTCACTCACCCGAGATCATTCTCCTCTGCGTCATGGAGGCTCTCCACACTGCCAAAGCTGACTATCTCTCCTTTGTTCTCATCCTCCTAGATCTATCTGCTGCCTTTGACATCGTGAACCATCGGACCCTCCTCTCCTGCTCTCACTACTGGTGTCCCCCAGGGCTCGGTTATAGCCCCTCTTCTCTCTATACACCAAGTCACTTGGCTCTGTCATATCCTCACATGGTCTCTCCTATCATTGCTATGTTGACGACAGTCAGTTACTTTTCTCTTTACCCCCTACTGACACCCAGGTGCTGACACTCACCTCTGGGTGCCTGGCAGACATCTCAACTTGGATGTCGGCCCACCACCTCAAGCTCAACCTCGACAAGACTGAGTTGCTCTTCCTCCCAGGGAAGGCCTGCCCGCTCCAAGACCTCTCCATCATGGTGGACAACTCCACTGTGTCCTCCTCCCAGAGTGCAAAGAACCCTGGCGTGACCCTGGACAACACCCGGTCGTTCTCTGCAAACAAAGCAGGTTCATGCTCTACAACATTCATAGAGTACGACCTTATCTCACACAGAGGATATGTCTGGATTAGGACCTGCCCCGCTTCCTGTCAACTACTGAAACCTGCTGTTGGCTGGGCTCCCCACTTATGCTATTAAATTCCTGCAACTGATGCAGAACACAGCAGCCTGATTGGTGTTCAACCATTGCAAGTTCTCCCATGTCGCCCCGCTCCTCCGCACACTCCACTGGCTTCCAGTCGAAGCTCGCATCCACTACAAGACCGTGGTACTTGCCTACAGAGCAGCAAGGGGAACTGTCCCTCCCTACCTCCATGCTATGCTCAAACCCTACACCCCAACCCGAGTTCTGACACCTTTGGTCTCCTGACCCTCCCACCTCTACGGGAGGTCAGCTCCCACTCAAAGCTCTTGTCTTTCCTGGCACCCCAATTGTGGAACAAGCTTGCTCCTGCTCATCTTCCGAAAACGTCTGAGACCCTACCTCTTCAAAGACTATCTTAAATAATCCCACAGTACCACCCACCCCACCCCTTGCCTTTTATCGAATTGACACTCGCACTTTTTTCCCTACTAGCACTACTAGCACTATTCCTACTAACTACTTTCTTTAGGAAAATGTACTTACTATGACTGAGATAATGCGGTTGTCCCACCTAGCTATCTTAAGATAAATATACTGACTGTAAGCTGCTCTGGATAAGTGTCCGCTAAATGACTAAAATGTAAATGTTATTCAACATTGTGTAAAATAATCATAAAGTAAAACATTTTTGAATTACCCACAGTCCTCGAAAAATGGAGCCACTTGGCAAGTGGTTGCAAGAACTTAAATTATGTTTAGAGAAATATGATTTCCATTGAGTAAGTTAAACCACTACATTTTGTCTTTCTTTGGTTATCTTCATAAAGATATTACAGTTTGAGCAACATATTAAATAAGATTTATTCTGAAAAGTTGTGGTAAATGTAATTAACAAATCACTGAAACTACTTGCCTTCATTTTGATTAAGTATATGTTTATTACCTTTTTTTGTCAATTTCAATTAACCCCAGAAATGTTTTTTTTACACTGGCGAATAACAGTAACAGTTTTGTTCTTTGTCCTAGACGTGGGCTAAGACTATAAATCAGCATTAGTGGGAAATCAGGTGTGGTGGGACATTTGTGATTGAGGGTACTGTACTATGATAATGTACACTACAAAGTAATTTCAGTGTGTACAGAATATTCAAATAAATGGTAAGTGTGTGCAATGGTGCAATAGTCAACCCAGGGTTCAGCTGTTGGAACAGTATTGTGGCTTGAGGGTAGAGGCTGGCTTTGAGACAAGTGGTCCGAAACTTGATGTTGACCCTCACTGCAGCAGATCCCTCTCTCCTGTGCGCCACCACCTCCTGCCTTCACAATCGGAGGCCCCTTTCAGATAACTGGTGACCTGAATCTGGACCCTCATCCGTGGCAAGGTAGCATCTGCCACACTTGTGAAGGATGGTTTTGTTCTCTTTTTAACAAAAATATATGCCTTATAGAAATAGGACATGTTAATCACAAAACATAGCGTGACTGCAGAAAAGCTGTTAATCTAGGGTGTCGACTGTGCAAACCAGAAGGTTGAGACAAGATGGAAAAATGCTGAATAACAAGAAAACAGGAACTGAGGAATGTGTAGAAACCGACAACTTAGCTCAATTTTCACAAACACCATTCCGGACATCTGAATCCTGAGTGCTGTGAGGCTGGGACCAGCCTGGGCACCACCAATAGGCTAGCAAGTTTAAACCACGCTAAGCCTCTACTGTGACAGGCCAACTCTAAAGTTGGAACTACCTCTGTCACAGTATAAAAGAAGATGTCTGTACTATTTCAGTCAGTTCTCTGCTTTACCCTGCGTGGTGATACAGTGAATCCGTATATACGAAAATTGCATTTACCATTTATCACTTGTGTTAAATAAATATAATTAAAGTATATTCGGTGACTCTGAATCACATTTTATCCTGATACCAGATTCGATTGACGCAACCCTTTACATGGTGACCACAACGTGATCTAGTAGAAGGACTACGCTGGAAACTGTCCGGCCGATTGGGCATTGCTGTTGTCGGACGGGTGTTTTTCACAAATAAGACCGGTCAACAAAAAAAAAGGGTAAGCAGACACCTATTGTGAATAACTAAAGATCTGCACATTGGCATTATCCAAATTTATTTTGTGAGATACCTGTTTGATGTAAGTAACCAAATTATATTAGTTTATATTGGTAAAAAATCATAAGGAATACATAGTGGTGAATGCAATTTTGACTGGCCAGGTATTCTATGATATAACGAACAAATGTGATGTACTGGGTGAGATGCCAAGCGTGTATGAATAAGGGTGAGATGACCAATGGGCTATATGTCCAAAAGTATGACTGAGGGTGGGGATTAATACAACATTGAATGAAGTTAAGGTGAGATGCCGAGTTTGTATGGTGTAAGTTGAAGCTTACTGGTGTGAATGAAGATTTAGAGATGCTCAAATCGTATGAATGAAGTACACTTGATATTTCAGTAGGAGCTGGTATCAGTTTGAATGAGGTCAGGGACCTTCAGATGAGATGTCTGCGTTGTATTAACTGAAACTGCCAAGTGACTGCAGTACATTAGATATTTCAGTTGGAGCTGGTATCGGTGAGAATGATTTTTAAAGGTCGCGGACCTACGGATGAGATGTCCGTAACAGAGTTATATCATTGAATATTGAGGAGGTTTGCATGAAATACGAGAAAAGTGATACAGTAAAGTACGTTAAGATTGGCCCTGAATTTATACACTCCCTATGATGTGCGACTGGGATTAATACACAGTTGAAAGAATTTCTCATATTAGGGATCTGCTTTCCATTTAGTAATAAGTACTATAGCTGAGGATTTTTTAATTAAAGAGAGTAACAGTGTGAATGTATATCCCTATGTAAACACATATCCTGATTTGAACTGTACTAATCTGTTAGAACATTTGATAGAATTACTAAACCCGTATATTTAACCACAACGTTGAATTTAACATTGGGTATTGTGGGAAATGGACTTTCTAACTTGATTGATGAGTATTGAGTAAGGTCCATAATTAAAACGGGGAACGCGATACAATTTGAACATTTCCCACCGGGTGTGGCCGTTATTTCCCTATTCTCCCGTGTCCAATTGAATAATTACTGTTTCAGAGATAAGTATATTAATAAAAATAATAGAAAAATTAGTTGAGCCCAATTTTAAGCCTTAAAAATATATTCCTATTTAAACATACTCCAGGAGATAAATAAAAACCCTACCATGGAGCACCAAAATGTTGAAAAAGTGTTGAAGACATTGAAATCCACCTTAGAAATAAATGGCGGTAAAGAGGGAAAGGAATGGAAGAAAAGAGGTGAATAACTATACAGAGAATGGATAGAGGACGGCAGCATTGCCGCGCCCACTGGTCTCCYAGTCGACGGGGAGCCCGGTAGAATACTGGAGACTGAAACGTAAAACATATAAATCCAGTTCCGAGTAGAAACAAGAGGGAGAGATACGGTTAGTTAGTGTTTGTTTAGGATATAAACTGAACATTTTAATAGCTTGTTTAGGTTAAATTGAAAGACAAATCCATTCGAAATAATAGCGCATTTCGATGTGATACGTTGTGTTGCCTAAATGATCTGCTGGAATAATGTATAGAGACTGGAGTCATATTTAAATGATAATAATTAAGTAATACTGAGTTTAAGGTAATTTAATACAACAAGGCGGTGAAATTAATATTATAGTGTATTATATTTTCTTAGATGAATACGGTGAGAAAATTAGTTAGGATACGTAAAAAAAAAGGGTAGACTCATGTTAAGTATTTAGAACATATTTTAAACCAACAGGGCAGGAAAAAGATGAAGGTAGAAAAAGTGATTTTATAAGCGTTAAATTTAATTATGAAAATACATTTGATTCCTACAGACGAAGAACCATATATGTGACAATTTTTCCATTTTAAGATAATCAGTTATTTTTATATTATTAATTGTGTGTACCACATTAGGTGTTTTATGGTTGACAAATAAGTCACCATACCCATATCTTCCAACAACAATTAATATTTTTGTTATTTCAAAAAACACTTTTTTTATTGTCATTTTAATTTTTAGAATGTGGAAGAACAGTATATATCCAGTGATGATTTCAGTTTGTGGAAGAACAGTATGTGACATTTTGCATGACTCTTGTAAGATGTCCTTTTTTAACACCTGATATGATGTTAAGTACTTTTAAGTACAGATGCCCTTCGTGTAAATAACTTAACTGCAATATGTAGTTAATTCATTTGTATGGAGGTTCATTTAAAGGGGGTCTATCAACTTCAGCACTGATGACTTTTCTTAAGTTGAGTCATGAAATCTTAGTCTCATTTAAAATGAAGCCCTCAATGTGAACATACCATAGAATAACTACACAAATAGAATACAATTAAATTAATTCAATCAAAACAAGCACAACTTGTACATATCAAATATCAGTGGTGGGCCGTCAGGGCCWGCAAGGCCTTCTCTGCTGGCCTAAACATCATCAGAATTTTTTAAAATATATTTTCCCACAAATATGTATTAAATTATTCCCCAGAGTAAGAGTTACACTCTTCATTTCATAAGCTTTCCTCTTTGGTTGCACTGCTTCCAGCCCCAGGTTGAGATTTGGAGGCTGGTCTTTTATGTTAATCTTTTATCCAATCATATTCAGCCATCATGTGTTGCCAGGGTCTAAAATCTGCCCTCAGTCAACAGTGCGGGCGCTTGTAGCTTATAGTGAATGGAAATGAAAATTTAGTGTCAACCAATCAGCTTTAGAGTTGGCTATTGTACGCCTGCTGGCTGGCTCCAGTGTTACACAGGAGCCAGCTAGCAGGCGTAGTGCGTGCACGTCTTTTGATTGGATTACCAATATTGAGAGGCAGGTCCTATGGGCAGGTCTATGCAGATCTAGGAAACTGAATTTGATAAACGAATTAATTCGCGTACTACTAAGCTGTTTTTTCAACCCACAATGGCGGAAGGAGGAGAAGATATCGATTTGGTCGAGGATATAATTATAACTCCATTCTCAAGACGAACTTTTCAACGTTACAAAGCCTGTCACAGGCGGGAAAGGGGTTCCAACTACGAGCGCTATCAATGGCTCACAGGCTCCGAGAAGCACTGCAAACTGTACTGCTGGGAATGCCTATTATTTGCAAGTGATCGATTTGGTGTTTGGAGCCACACTGGCTTTGCAAACTTGAGTTGTCTAACCAAGGCAGCAACGAGACACCAAAGTACGGCTGGGCACTTACAAGCAATGGTGCTTTTGAAAACTTTTGGGGACACCGGAGTGGATCTACAGCTCAACGAACAAGCGCGCAGGGCAACGGAGCTGCACAATGAAAAGGTGAAGGGAAATATTGAAAAGACTCATTGATTGTGTCATGTTTTTGGGTAAACACTGTTTACCCAAAAATGTCAATTTGTCAATTTCAAGGTGACGCAACGCCTGGTTAAACTGCGTTTCTGTCTAAATGTATAGTGTCTAGAGCCATGGCATCATAATGATGGTAATAAGAGGTGGATTAATTCGGGATTAATTCGGGTGGGACTGTGTAGTACCTCACTGAATATTACAATATTACAAAATGTTCAGAAAACCATTCACTTTGCGTTTAACACTATGATCAGCAATTAAGTTTTGAATTGCATTAAACCCATGCTAAAGGCAAGAAATGTCCTTCTGGACTGAGGTGACAGCAGTAAATAAGTATTAACTGCTTAGAGTTAATGCTAAATGTGGTGACAGAGAGACGTACTGTATATTGTAATGAATAAAAAAAGGGAATCAAGATCAAATGAATACTCACATACTGTATGTGATGACTTGTTTTTAATTCATTCAGATTAATTCAAATGATCACACACAAAACAATTCTCAACAGAACACATTGTACATAACATTTTCTACACTGGGAACAACATCTTAAAATTAAATTAATTCAATATATTGTGCTGGTTCAAATCCTACACAAATTGATTCACATAGAAAACACCTACTTGTAACGGTCTTCATCTTCCTCCTCGGACGAGGAGGAGCATGGATTGAACCAAAATGCAGCGTTGTAGTTCGACATATTATTTATTTACAACAAACAGACGAAGACGAAAAACTCTTGAATAAAATACAAAACAACAAACGAAGTAGACAGACCTGGACTACGAACTTACATGTAACGAAGAACGAACAAGTACTGACTACAAACAAACGATACAGTCCCGTATGGTGCAACAGACACAGGAAACAACCACCCACAACCAACAATGTGAAACCACCTACCTTAATATGGCTCTCAATCAGAGGAAATGAAAACCACCTGCCTCTAATTGAGAACCATATCAGGTCACCCATTAACCAACATAGAAACACATAACATAGACTACCCACCCAAACTCACGCCCTGACTGTCAAACACATACAAAATAACAGAAAACCGGTCAGGAACGTGACACTACTATACATTTAATTTCCTACAATAGGGGTGACATGTCTTCTGAAATGTATTCAGATTCAACATACTATACAGGTTCAGGGGATCATAAACTCAGAAAAAACAGTTAATTATGTAGCTTGGTTTAACAACAAATTATTCACTCTGCAGTGATTTATAAAAAGAGCGTGCAGCAGCTGGCAAGTAGTTGAGCATGGTCATCAGATCTTGGTACTTCTTTTTTTTGATGGGCAGAGGACTCTCATATGCTCTAGGGTAGTGAAAATAGGGAGGTTGAGGTGTTGCTCCTTGTTTTGGGTTGGAGATCAGCCACGATTTCCATCCCTCAAATAAACTGTGGCTCTGTATGGCGAACAGATTCCAAGGATCAACTGAAATTAGAACAGAAACATTTTAAGTTCCTGACATCAATAAACAACGTTCATAGTCAAGCATTAGGATATTTTATTGTTAGAACAACATGTTGCATGTTGATGGGATGTTAGTAAACTATTCTCTGTGCAATACCTGTGACTTTTAACCACCTCACTGAGGTGATCTGTAGTCCAGCTGGTCGCTTGAGAACAGAATCTGGGAGGTGCCTGAAGTCTTCACATTGCATCCTCATCACCTTGAATGGTTTTGCTGGTTGTGCTTCAAGTATCATCTTTGAAACATCATCAGGTGTATGAAGGACTGACACCTTGCGCCTCTTCTCGATGGTGGCAAAAGATCGATCACGAGGAAGAAAAGAATGACCAGAGACCATGAACTTCTGCTCAACTTGGGTAAAGTAACCCATAGAGACGCGCATCGACATCAGATTGAGCATCCGCCAGTTGTTATTCTGCC
>NW_019942547.1:0-17656 GCF_002910315.2 Salvelinus sp. IW2-2015 | reverse complement strand
TGGATGCAAAGGTTAAAATTTGACAGCTGCCGCTGGTAGTAGACATTGGAGTGGGTCAGATTAGGGGTGTACATCACCCCCTGTAGATCCACAGAAATGACATGGCAGTCAGCATTGGCTTTAGCCCACTCAGTGTCACTTTGAAGCTGTGTGTAGGCCTTTTCGGCTTTTCGATGGTGCAACTCCCTTTCAACTGCAATCTTCCTCTTCTCCTCTTCAGATGTTGCTGCTGACATCTTAGTGAAGAATGCGTCACATTTGCCACAGGTGTCACTCCTGGGTTGGCCGAAATTGAGACTCTGCTGTTTGAAAATGATGTGGTACTCTTCTCTTCATATTTTCACTTGCCTGAAGACGCCTGTTGGTTAGCTGGAACACAGACATGAAAGTGACCTTGCACACATTCAATCTCTGGCCTGCTTGCTGTACATGGTATTTGAAGGTTTGTTTCCGTCGTTTGTTCTCCTTTGTATCCTCAGGTTTACGTCTCCGTTTCACCTCATGCTGCAATAAAAATTGACAATGATAAATTCAGAATTGAATATACTGTAGCACATTCAGGGTATTGCTTGATCAGGACCTCCATCTTTCACACACTCCCAACCTATACACAGAATGAGTTTGTATTGCACCATTGTGTAACACTGCACTTTTAGAGTTAATTAATGTACGTATCATTACTGTCAAAGTTAAACTATGCAAGTGTTCAATATAGCTATTATAATAATAGGCGTTTTGTCTTCTTTCTAACCTGTTCTAAGCCGGAGAGAATCAACGCTTGTTGTTTCTCGTATGGGACAGTGTAGAAACTGTTGAACAGATGCAGTTTGCGCTCATCAGTCAACTTTCCACAACCTTTCTGCACGTCGTGGAACACGCTCTTCCCTGCAGGATACAGTGTAACGTTACCTATAACTAGCTAGCTACTGTAGCCATGTCGAATCATCCGGTGGATGGAGAAAAAGTAGCTAGCTATGTTTCTTCTATAATCTAGCAATAATATTTGTAACGATAATGTATAAGTCAGTAGCCAACAAACTTTAGCTAATATGTTTTCTCTATAGTTACAAATTAGACAACCCAGAACATACATGTTAGCTACTGTACTCTATAGCTAGCTTGATTGTTTGATTTACGGTTCTTCCACATACCTCTTTTGGACAGCTTTTCACAGTTTTTTCTTGACCCTTACGATTTTGTATAGGGTTTTCCCACATCCCGTAAGATCTTCCTTTGCCTGTCTTTCCATTCTTTTAGTTTTGTTTTACGTTTCTTTCCCACATTTCGGCGATTTTCATCAGCAACAGAAAAGTTGTGCGCTTGTCCGTCCATTCTGCGTGGGGCACATAAACGGTTATTTTAAATTTAAAATTATTGTTAATTAGCGCGTGGAAAGCTTGTGAAACCAGTTCCCTATAGAAAAAGGGTGTCCAATAATGATTTTATGTATACCTCTTTTTTTCTTTTTGTCACATATATGGTTCTTCGTCTGTAGGATTCATTTGTTGCAGTTCTTAGGGATGATAATTACTGTAGATAATGGATCCCATACTATGCAACATATATTAAATTATTGATGAGACTGATGTGAGATTAACCAAGGTTATTGTTAGATAAAATACAGTGGACTCCCGAAGGAGCGATTTCATTAGTACAGAAAACATATGCTATGTTTAGCAGTATTTCGGCTTTATCAATTAATGTGGAGATTTGTATTTAARTAGTAGAAAGATGACAAGGTTATATGACATCTGTGGTGATTCAGGATTATTGATAGGGTCGAGATAGGTTAAATAAGGTTATGTAAGGACTTTAGAAATTGCCACCATAGACATGTTTTTTAATTCCATGAGTTCAGATAAAGCCAAACAGTGAGACACTTAGTTAATGTTTGGAAACAACACATAGTTGTTACTGACTGATATGAGACCAAGCTACAGACAGATAGGGGAAAGGGCAGACAGAGGGGCCCTCCCCAGATCAACTGCAGGCAGTTCGTATGACAGAGCCCGCACGTGCGGACACCCGCAAGGAACACTCACGAATAATCTTCTCCTCCGTGCAGGTGGGACAGGATGAGGATTGCAAAACCATCCCACCCCCTCTGAGAAACCAGGTGTGCTGCCAGCACGCGTACGCGTCGGCCGGCACTGCGTATCGCATTCTGCATGTCGGGCAGAACATATTCAGTAGTGATGAAGAGAGGCTGGGGATACTACGGAAAACGCAGACCTTTCGGTTATTTCTATTGTTATTCCAAGGTCTCTCCTGGAAACCCTCGGCAAGACGGAAGCTGCTCCTTCCTCTCTGAGCGGAGGATAGGAACCCTGCCATCGACCGTTGACCGAAGAGATGTATAAAGGATTGACCGCCATCGAGAAGAGACGAAAACGAAGAGTGATGAGGAGACAACTCCTTAAACGCAGTGCCTGCATCCAGGAGTGCTTAAGCAAAAAACGGCTTGTGAGAGCTGATCCTGAGGACAGACACCCCGATGTCCGCGTTTCTCAACTAACATCAAGACGGCGGGTGACGATTGACCCGAGAGTTCCTTGAGAGAGAAGAGGAGAGAGAAGAGAGAGATGCAGAAGGGAGTGAGGATCCTAAGGGTCTGTATCGAGAGAGGAGAGTGCGAAAGAGAGAGAGAGATGGAGAGACGAGACGAGCGGATTTCGACGAAGAATCAGAGAAGCCGGACGAGACCGAGAGAGCACCGAGATGAGAGAAATGATACGATAGCCCAAGTCACCTTGCAATAATGAAAATCTCTGCTTCTGCTAGTTCCCATAGACCCCGCCTTACAAACCAAAAAATACTACCAGGCACAGACCGCGGAAAGTTTAAATCGGTCGCAGGGGTAGAAGTATCTGTATTAGCTTCGCGACCCTGCCTCACACAGGATATATCCAATATTAGTGTACTGGGATTGCGTAACAGGTATGCACAGTATCCGGACTAAACTTTGTCAAACCCACAATCCTGCAACGAGCACTATTAGGCCATCACAGAGCTATATAGTGTTCACACCTGTCGTCTGGCGAGTTTATAATAATGCTTACTCCATAGACCTCAAAAATAAGCTGAAACGATTCGAATGGAAACAAACACGTGTATTTTTATACCGCAAACTAGTAAACGAACATTGTGGATTCGAATGGCATGTCAGTTGTTTTTATTTTTTAGTATAGTCCGGCATCCCGTAGCATATGCCCCCTAATGAATTTTGAGTATAAGTGGTTACATTCTCCTAGCCCCACGTATTATTTTTATTTCTTTTAGGCAACACAGTCCTCGCAGGTAACCCTTGGTCCTATTTGTATTTCTAGTTTAAGCGATAATGGTTTTGCATCCGCAGCTCCTCACTTGATACACTTATGAAGCTGGCGATCGCGTCGCTACATTAAGCCCAGATCTGCCTGCAGGCTACTGTCCTCTCTCTCCGTGTCTCTCTCTTGTCATTCACCGTTTTGAAAAAAATGGGTCAAAGTAAACGAAAGGTGTCGTTTGGACCTGCATTTCTGTTTTGGAATGGTTGACCAAAATGCACTTTGTATGAAATAGAGCTCTCTCTCCACTCGCGCTTCTGTCTTTGACACAGATCGGTTTGCGAAATCAGGCGTATCCCATTAAATAGTATGTTAAAATGCCCAGTAAATTCTTTGCCGATCCCCTCAGCTGTATAGTGATTTCTAAAACAAATGAATATTTTGGTGTGTTTATAATGACCCAAAAACATATTCGTTACAATGTTTATAAGTTGGTTAGTTGACGCTCTGTTGTCTCAGTTCCCAGCGTGGGAGTTGATGCTCATTAAACGTAAAAATCCGCCGCTTTTCCGCATTGTAGCACCTAGCGGGGAACAACGCAACATCTGAGAATTCAAAAGTGAACGGACCCGGGCCCGTCCTTTTCCAATGCGCTGTCCCCAAATCCTGTGATCAAAACTCTTCCTCCTGTGGGTCTAGGAGTCACTGCCTCCAAGACCGTCTTCCTCGCCAATAAGAGGCTACAAAGGGCTTTATGGCCTAACTTCCTTCCTTCTTGCCTTTCACCTGACTATCATACTAACGAATGACATCAACTCTCCATCAGACACCATACATCAATCAATCAGTCTTTCCTCAACGGGTCACGGGCCGTAGGATTTGAGACGCAAGGAAGAAAACGTATTTTGTGGGTGCGCTATCTAAACCTTTAATGCTTGTCCAAAACAAGCAAAAGGCCCATGACCCTCTATGCATCAGAGTTGCTCAGGCCGACATTAAGATGCATTGTTGCAACTGATTACAATTGTTTTTTTTCCGAACCGGCTTCAGTCATCATGCGATCTCGAAGCTCACTCATTATCGCAGAATTCCATGCAGACCAAACCAAGCAAATTTTCCAACGCTCCCGTCTTGCTCAGTTTTTCCTCCTCTAGTTCCGCCAACCCTGAACGACACAATTAGGACTTGATCGTCCTGCCTTCAAAAAAGCACAAGTCCTTTCTGTAGGTCAAGCTTCCACGTCAAGCATTCTATTCTCTTCACTGCGATTAATTTGTTGTATTAAACCCTTAGAAGGCTCTTTCACTGTGGCAGTTTTTCGCCCCCAATATTGATCTCCTTTAATTGAATGTTGTGGCCTTTTCTATGCAAAAGACCTTGGTTTAAATTTAATGGCCAAAACAGACCTGGACCTAATTCTTGGGCTCACGATTGGCCGCGAACAATGTGCCGCTCAATTATCTGTCTCTTTCTTGGTCAGTTCACGTCTTCCTTCATTACGCAAGGCAGGAACTCGATTCAGCGAAACCAAATCCAAAAGCCGTTCTAAGAGTAGGACTGCTGAAGTGACTTCAGCGATCGTCCATAGATTTTTGAATTCTAGTTTCTTCATGTTATGATCATGATAAACAGCGCAGAATAAACTACATCCTATTATAAGTGCGTGAAGTATGTAGCAACAGTGGTTCGCACTACCTAACTTTCTTATTGGGATGTACGCATATTGTTATGTGCGCCGTCATGGCCGGCTCCTTTTTTCTACGTACCTAGAGTTGGCATCTTTCTGTATTGTCATCTCTCCGCTCTTCTTCTTGTGTGGTCCGTGTTAATACTTTCTTCTTTTGTGTCTGCTTGTTCCTGTTGCCGATAAACACCATCTCTAATGGAGATCAAATAAAAAACGATTTATTTATCCCACATGCATGAGCTAGAATATAAGGCTTTTGAACATCCCTGGGAGATTTAGGCAGCCCCTACTCTGACATACAACCAGTGACACGTAGCTCACACTATGCTTCAACACACATCACACAATGTGCCTATTGGCTACACTTTGTCCAATAGCATTTCAACTCACAGACACACACGTACAGGGTGAGTACTTAATTTCAGCCTAAGCTTTCTATTGGCTCCTCTCGAACATAAGCTGGAAATTGAGTTTTTCTCCAGACTTCCAGTGAAGTCCAGTAACGACCGATTTATTTCACTAGTAATAGTGCATGACACAATCCTCCTATCAATTCACCTCACACACACACAAGCCTGTTGCGTGAATACTACCTTTAAGTTAAAGTATATTACTCTTGAATTCTCCTACTACAAAGCAAGCTATCTATATTTTTTTGGTGGCTCGTTCTCTCATAGTATTCCTGTACTAACTCAATAAATAAAACTGTATCTAACTATTTATAAATTTACTAAATTGATACTTAACATTCTACTACAGGCAAAAGCAAAAGAATGCTAGTGTTGTTACAGGCAACATTTCTCCTGACACCCTAAATATATCGTACAGATAGTATTTTATTCTGAGCTCTCCGTTAGCACGTGATGAAATGGCTCCAATTCACACACTTACCAATGAGAATCATCCCGGCATCCCTACTTGCCTTGATCTGCGCAGATCTCTATTTAAAACCACACTGCTATAATGATGTTAGGTGTTGATAGTGCCCCTTGCTTACCGGTAATAAATTAAAAACAAGAAAATGTGCCGCTCTGGCTTGCATAATATAAGACTTTTTTGTTAATACATTTACTTCGAACATTAAAACTATATTTAAACCAATATACTTTCACTCAAAAAAAAAAAAAAAAAAAAAAAAAAAAAAAAAAAAAAAAAAAAAAAAAAAATAAAAAACCTTAGTATTTACTGCGTGACTCTCTATCACTAATTACATGTGTATTACTTGAGTCCATGTGAGACGTCAGCAAGATATTAATACAAAACATAAAATTCTTGTTTTAAATTTAAACATTTTTTTTTTTATCCTCAGATACTTTACTAGTGAGATACTTCTACCCCTCAACCAATGACAGTATTTACCCTGGTTACTTATTATTACATCCCAGGACACATACTCCACAGCGCCCCCACACAACACACATCTACTGAGCGGACACACACAGCGATACGGTGTACACACACATGCGATACGTGTACACACACAACCGTATTACGAGGTTACACAACACGTCACCACGCACAGTTAGCTGGCCCCGGTACTGAGACACAGCCGTCTACCACACACCACCACTGGGTATAGCGCCTTAGCAGACAAGAGCGTCTCAGCGATAAATTCGCTGTGTTTAATAGATGAAAGGCACGAGAGCTATGTTCACGGTGACACACCATCCTGACCACTCACCCTCAGTGGAGCCCTCAATGTGGGCGAACAACGACACTCAGGAGCACTCCTCTCTGATTCTCTTATTCTATACTGTCTATTCCGTCATGCTGTTCTATCGGGTCTATTCTATCGTATCCTTAATCTATCTGTTCTATCATCTATCTTTATACATATCTGTCACGATCGTAGGGAGCCCTCTATCTATGTTCTGTTAGAAAGATGTCTATCGTAATTCGTTTATACTAATCCTAACCGTATCTGTCTTGTCTGTCTGTCTGTCGTGTCTGTCTGTCTGTACTGGATGATTTGAGTCTTCTGTCTAACCTGTCGTCTGATCATCGTCTTCTGTCTGAGTCTTGATCTTGTCGTTCTTGTCTGCTCTGTTCTGTCTGATCTGTCTGTCTCTCTGATCATGTCCTGTCTGTCTGTATTGCCTGAGTCGTAGTATCAGCGCGACTCATGTCGATGACTGTCTGGCCTCTGTCTGTCTGTCTGTGTCCGCTCTGTCTGTCGTTGATCTGTCGTCGTCTGTCTGTCTGTACCAGACTGGTGAAGAATACCTATTACAGGTCGAAGGATCATTGTTTACACACACACAACACACTTAGAGCGTCTGGACTATGTCTCAACAGCATCATTTCTACGTTTCTTTGAATCACACACATGAGCTGGACTTTTTCAAACAGAAAAAGAAGCTGCAACGAATCCGCCTACACATACATATTCACTTCACTCCCATGAAAACTCGCACTCAGCGAAACCGAAGACAGACAGACAGACAGACAGGACAGCAGACAGACTAAAGACTGTTCACACATCTCTCACTTGCAAACCAAACCGCAAACCAATCATTACGGCCGTATTTGATTTGACCTCCAAAGAGTACTCATTCTTAATATAAGACAGACATCAGGGCGAGGTCCTGCGGGCTATGCCACGATCAGACCACTACACACACATTACGCTCTCGTCTCTCACTAAAGTCAGAACGAAAGATAGACCTGAAGCCTTCTCTGCGTTTCTGCGTGCATTAGCCAATCTCACAACGACAGAAGGCACCGTTGTCTCATCAAGGCGCATCCGACTGGCATTCCCGCCGAGAATAGCCTGCCGATAAGAATCACAACACGGCACGTGAGGGGTTAACTAATAAAGGCACGGCGATGAGAAGCTAACCATCACAAAACCAACCACTGCAAATCAGATAGAGCAAGCCCCCTCTCCCGCTCCCACACCGAGCAGACACACAGAAAAACGACTCACGGAAAAGCACCACACAATGCGCGCGACACACACCTATGGGACACTACCGGTCAGAAACCCGGCCGTGTGCCTAAAGCTGGTTCAGTCATGAAGGGCCTACTCACTGATAGACGATGTTAAATCACACATTTATTCTTAATAGGAAGATCATCTAAACATAATCAATGATACTACATGATTTCAGGAAGCAAGAGGAGCATTCGAATATGTGTGCCGCTGAAAAAGTAGAGTTAATATCTCATCGTACTCAACATAGTTGAGTAGTATTAGGTATATAAGGATGTGCTGTTGGCTGTGCTTCGATGTGTTTTGTCAAGTTTGTCTCGCAAGTATACAAACAACAGCCAAAGTGGAAATGTAAATGCGGTAACGAAGCAGTCTACTACAGTTCCTGAAGGCAATCCCAATGTTAGGACCATTTTCGTGCTGGTGCTTCTTAAACGCGTCGTTGAATTCCAAACAGTAACGTTCTAGGCCGTACTGGAGACTGAGTCACGACTGAAGCTACTGAGCCTAAATAGACAGACTACCGCTTTGACGCGAGACCTATTTGTACAAATCGAGGTATTCCGTAAAAGCCAACCCTTGATAATAGTTGTCCGAGTGTTCAGCCCGCTTCGCCACCTCCATTCGCACAGCCAGCGCTGAGGAACCGTGAGCGAACGACTACACTCGGCCCCGACCGCATGGGCCTGTGCGCAAGCTCGCCAGCAGCCGCCGAACTGCGCGTGCCGACGCCCGGCGCCCCGCGCCAGGCAGCGAGGAGCAGGCGAGCCGCCCGGAATGAGGGCAGTACGCCTAGGCCGACAGGTGCTGTTGCCTCCGTATTTGTACGGGCGCAGGGGCTCGTACGAGGCAGGCAGGGCCCAGCGGCCAGGCAGCCGCAGGGTAAGCTCACGGCACCCGATCGATCCGGCCCAAGAAGACCGAAGGTCGCCCTTACTGCCTGCGGGAGAACAGGACTGGTTTACGGAGGGGAACGCTCAAGCCGCGCCCCAAAACGAGCAGAGGAGGAGACAGCCTTTGGCGCGGACGAGGTAGTGTGATGCGTGCGAAGGTGGGTTGAAGCGGATCCGCAAAGCCCCGAGGGCGGACCGTGGGGCATGTCGCGCCACCGTTGTCGAAAGCACGCGGCGGGAGCACCGCAGACGACGGGATGGGAGATGAAACGACGCGATCTGGTCTAAACGCCCGGCTGGCGAAGAAAAGTGGGGAGCATACGAGGCCGGCGCGGCGGATGACAACAAGCCGCGCAGGCAAAGATAGCTCAACGAGGCGCAGCAGGCAGCAGTCCATTGCTGCCAGGCGGACCCCGAGGGCAAGAAGCGGCAGTGGCGGATGATCTGCTCTCCCCACGCCCAGAGCTCGGGGCAAGACTAGGACTTCACAGGACGACATCGAGACAACCCTATACACGTTACGTGGAGAGGCCAACGCAGGATCACAAAAAGGCTAACGAGAGAGATCTAGTGAAAGCCAGAAGGGAAGGGAAGAACAAAGACAGTGGAGACGAGATAAGAAGAATCAGAAGGACAACAAGCGGCAAGCCGGCAGCTGAAGCCACACCAGGCCACCAGCACCGCACAGGCCCACCGCATTCGCGACCTGAACGAGAGAAAAGAACAGAGAGAGAGAACTAGAGGGAACGAGGACAGAATGGCGATCCTCACGTGGCCGGACACGAACGGGGCGGTGGCACCAGCCCAGAAGATTTGAGGCGTGGCCGCACCGGCCGCATTTGAACGAGTCATCCAGAGCTCCACATTCCCTCGCGGAACTGGCTGCCCTATCCAAGGACGAAAGCGCAAGTGAGACATGGCACACACACACACTAATGGGAGAACGCCCAAACCTTACCCCTCACTGACTCGTCTCTCTCTTTTCTTTCACACTACATCCTCACCCCCATCACGTTTCTCACTCTCCACTCACGCACACGACGCCTACGGCATCACTCACTCACTCCCTCAACTCACTCTTCACCTCAGGGCTCATGAAAAAAGAATCAAAAGTCTCAGTCAACAGGAGTCCAGTCATCAAGACCTGCACCCCTCTCGTCACTTGGTCAGAAGCCTCACCAGTGCGCACGAAGCCATACAATGCCTCTCAGTCAAGCGCGCATGACTTCTACCAACCTCAGTACTTACAGAGCGGTGACTTCGGGACTGCACTCCGGCCAACAAGCCCAGGAGTCACCATCACCTCACTCCTCAGTCACTCCACCTCACGTCACTCAACATCACTCAGAGTCACTCCCAACTCAGTCGCAGTCTCTCTCCTCGCTTCTCTCTCGTCTTCACTGGCCTCAGAGTCGGATGTCCCTCTGTGCTCTCGGCTAAACTGCTTCTCTACAAAAACTTAAATAGATACAAATAAAAGGCTCTCTCTCTCTCTCACCTCAAAGGGAGCTTCGCGGAGCACGTAATCGCCTCCTCTCTTATATAGAAAATAAGTACCACAGGACCAGCCTCACTTGCAGCACCTGAGTGGGCTCAAAAAATAAAAACAAAAATAAACCTCTCTTAATTCTTGCTCTGTTATCCTTAACACACATAAACTCCAACTCGCAACATCAGCTTCTCTCGTCTCTCTGCTTCCTGAGGCACTAACACTTTCTGTTTTCTCATTCGAACAAGGTCCCCAGATCGTAGAAACACGAGCCAGACGGAGAAGAACACAAAGAAGCAACCAACACTCACTCCAACCCCAGCCATACAGTAAGTGCAAAATGGAAAAAGACACAGGCAGTCCCTTTTAAACTTGCTGTCTCCGTTAGTAAGCTCTGTGCCTCTTCTCACTCACTCCAGTCTCTCTCCCCTCTCTTCTCTCTCTCTCTCTCCTTCTGCTCCGCTCTCTCCTCTCTCCCTCGTCTCTCTCGCTCTCTCTCTCTCTCTCTACTGCTCTCACTCAGTTCCACCCCCACCTCACCTCCATCTCAGTCTCTTGCTCGTCCCTCTCTTCTTTTCATCACGATCCACTTTCAGCTTCACTCTGCCTCTACGCCTTCTGCTGTCACTTCCTCATCCCTAGGCATCACTCACTCACCTCACACATACTCGAGTCTTCTAGCTCACGTAATACACCTCACTCCCACCTCACATCACCTCTCACCTCCCCTTCACTTCACTCACTTCCAACAGGTCACAGCCTCAGCTCCGATCCAGCTGGACAGGTCCAAATCTTCACCATCCTTCTCGGAGACACCTGAAAACCCCACTCTCTCTCTCTTAGGAATTACCTAGGCGCATTTAGTGATCATACTAAAGTATATCCCTATCTCTAAGCCCCCCCCCCCTTAAAAGAGTTAGACTTGCACTCTTTGTAAAAGTGAGTATGCTTTCCACCTGGTATCATAAATGACCGACTTCGGATCAAGGGGTGAAATTACATATTTCCGCACGCACAATAGGTATTCTGTTTGCACTCGCGCTAACGACAGATTCTCTTCTGCCTCTGGTCTCTCGGTTCCTCACCGGCAGCCTCTCGTCGTCGTCTCTCCTTCAGCCCCAGACCATGGAAACCAACCTCAGATAGCAGTCTACTCGATGGCTGTCTCTCTGCCTCGTTGGTATATGGCGTCTCTCTCCCTCTCTCTGCGATCAATTTAAATAGCAGGCATTTATGTCAAATCTCCAGAATTGCAAATACAGATAGAGGGCGGCAATCTGGGGCCTTTATAATGACTATATATATGCTAAACTATATAGCGTGTGAAGCAAACACTAGCTCCCAAAGGATGTAATACATTGTCAAAGCAAAGTGAGGTGTATGACCTGGGATAATATACAAAAAGTGAACCAAATAAACATAAAAAGTGAGTGGAGCTTAGTTCGGGACTGTCCTGTCCAAGTTGGGGAGCTAACAAATCGAAAGGCGGTCGATGTGTACAGTTAAACATGTGGTTATTTCATTTTCGTCTACTAGAGGTGCCAAGGCGGCCACAGGATGTGTTACTCCAGTAGAAGGAAAAAAAAGACATATAACACACAACAAATGTATATATATATATAGTATATATTACATCAGTGTGGGCCATCGGCTTAGATGTGACCCCGCCCACGTATACAGTGCCATCCCAGCGGTGATATATGTGATACAAGCCGTGTGTGGATTTTTTACCAAGAAGGGACAAGACCCCCCCCGCCCCACAAAGAAGAAAATGGGTACTGTAACTGATGCTAGTTGTCCAACGAGCAAAAGCTAAATTGAGGATCTTGTTTAAAACCAACACAATATGAACCCTATTAAATGTGAAATGAGGGAGTTTCGGTACACCGGTGAACAATAAGAGGGAAAAAAAGTTTCTAGTGCTCGTAGATTCCCCAGACCCACCAACCATAAGAAGAACCATTATTCTATTTTAATAATCTACTTTTTGAAGTAATCCCCTACACGTAAATAATACAATGGAAAAACGATAAAACCAATACATCCAGTGGCAAGGTTGGTAGTTAGGTTCTATGTAGAAAGGTCGCACCAGATAAGCGGCAGCCTCCCCCAATAATACATAACACAGATAATATCAACGAGCACCAACATCCATCCCTATACCACAGGTCTAGTTAAAATCACAAACAATTTTAGTAGCTCTCAATTCTCCTGGTATTTCACATTTCAAGGTATAGTCTAATTTGTGTGCCTCTTGCTCTTTTATGCCAGTATTTAACTCGATCATTTCATGCTTGGCGTTGAATAGTTTAGTATCTTCATCTTACAGCTTGGTTTGCCCTTCTCTCTTTTGTGGCAAACACATAAGAGTCACACTAATCTTGGGGCTTCGCTAGGTTACCCTGTTTTAGCCTTCTCGGCGGGCCCATGGGTGTATCAAGGAAGTTGGGCCTCCCACAATCAGATGCGACTCAGAACAACCAGTACTCTGTTTAAAAGCCCCATCCCGTCTCCGAGAGACATGATGGATCACCACGCAGTAACTGTAGAGGCCAGACATATCATTTCCCTTCTATGAATACGTCTCAAGCGGTAAGACCCTAGGGTGATATTGCAGACCCGATAGTGGTGAGGCGTCATTTCAGCTGTACTGCATCCTGGCATACAAAGAATCTGGTGTTTGTGTCATTTCAGGAAATAACTTTGGTCTGGGTCCCCTCCCTCGTAAGCGGAGTCGGCCTAGTGCATTGCCACTCCTATATTTCCGTTCATTGGTAACTGAGTATTGTGCCTGAATCACCATTGCTCTTGGTAATTCACCTGTGTTAGTGCATAAAATCTTGGACATACAGGTTTGTTAAACAAACAATTTTCATTTATTCTTCTGTTGAGCGGAACCTCTTCTTCTTGCTACTTTTCAGGTCACCTACTCTGTCGATTTATATTTGTTCTATCTGATTAAGCTAGAATGTCCTCGCATTATTGATTCCTAGTAAAACCAACTCGTCAAAGTGAAGTGGAGGCTCAAGGATCTGGTGATCGCTGCCTCTCTGTACCTAATATTCAGTTTACCATACTCGTTGGTCTCCGCCCAAAGTTAAATTTATGGTGGAGGACGCCGGCCGTACAGTCGAGGAGAGGGGCTAGTAGAGCCAGATTATATATCACTGCTCAAAAATATAAAAGCGAGGGAAAGCCAGTCTTTATTAAGAACACAAGCGACGGTGAAACTCCAAGTCAAGCTTCACACTCCTCTGGAGGCAAAATCAGAAGAGCTGTACGTCAACTTAGAAAGCTAACACTGATTAAGAGGAACAAGCGGCTTGACAAAAATTTCACATGCTGTTGTGCAAAAATGGACATAACAAAAGGTGGAAATTATAGGCAAATTTAGGCACAGACACGTCCCTACGGTCAAAAGAGGCAGTGATTTCTGCCACGGTGGGTGAACCACAGACCACTGTCCTCAGAGTCTCCCGTAAACCAGGGCTCAATGGGAAATGCTATCCTGGGCTATTGTTTTGCCAGCTCACTTTCTGAATGACTCTTTGGTGGCGGGTGCGTCTCCACTCTAGTGATAGCATGAGACGCGTAGTCTAGAAACCGCCACACCAAAGTGGCTCAGGTAGTGCAGTTCGATCCAGGATGGCACATCAATTGTCGAGCTTGTTGGCAGTACCAATAGGTCTTGCTCTGTATGAGTCTCACGGCAGCGTAGTCTGTCCAGAGCGCCGATAGGTGAATTGCAGGGCGGGGCTTATCTTTTCTGCTTACTAGGAGGACGGCCAAGTTGACTTCAGGAGACGTTGTGAGAGCGGGCCGTAGTAGATGGCCAAGTCTGCCCCCGCAGTAGGCAACAACCAGGCAGAGGACCGCATACCTCCGCCTTTGTGCAAGGAGTGCACACTGCCTATTGAGCCCGGCAAAAATAGACCCGGTCCCAGCGAGGCACGCACAAATGTGCATCGTGTCTGCTCAAACGGTCAGAAAACAAACTCCATGAGGGTGGTATGAGGGGCCCGACGTCACAGCTGGGGGTTTGCTTACAGGCCAGCACCGTGCAGGACGTTTGGCATTATTTGCCAGAGAACACCAAATTGGCAAATTCGCCACTGGTCCTGTGCTCGGCACAGATGAAAGCAGGTTGTCACACTGAGACACATGAGCACATGTGACAGACGTGACAGAGATCTTGAGAGACGCCGGTGGGAGAGCAAATGTTCTGCTGACCTGACAGACAGCCCTCCAGATGACCGGCTTGGCGGGTGGCGTCAGCCTGTCATGGCTGCTGGGGTGGCATTTACTTTGTGGGGCCGCACATGCTCCCACATGTTGCTCGCCAGAGGTAGCCTGACTATGGCCATTAGAAGTACCGGAGAATGAGATCCCCTCCAGAACACCCCTTGTGTGACGACCACTATGCTGAGCCAAATGCACATTGTGGCCTGCTGGAGTGTCATTTTGCAGGAGCCTCTGGCAGTGCACCTCCTTGCACAAAGGCGGAGGTAGTGGCCTGCTTGTGGTTGTTTGCCCTCCACAAGCCTCCTCCACGTCTCCTCTCTGGCCATGTCCTGGTAGCACCGTAGCGCTCCATGCTCTGGACACTACGCTCGACAGACACAGCAAATCTTTTTGCCACAAGCTGCATTGATGTGCCTCCTGGAGTGAACTGCATTACCTGAGCCACTTGGTGTGGGTGTCTTAGACTCCGTTCATTTCGCTACCATAGGTGAGAGCACCGCGGCCATTCCACAAAGTGACCCAAAACATCAGCCAAGGAAGCATTAAGCGAATCTAGAGAGAAGTGGTTCTGTGGTCACCACTGCCATGAATTCACTCCTTTTTGGGGGGTGTTCCTGCTAATTGCCTATAATTTCCACCTTTTGTCTTATTCCATTCTGCACAACAGCATCTGTGAATTATTGTCAATCAGTGTTGCTTCCTAAGTGTGGACAGGTTGATTTCAATAGAAGTGTGATTGACTTAGTTACATTGTGTTGTTTAAGTGTTCCTTTATTTTTTTGAGCATGTGTATATATATATATATATAAAATATATATATATAACCACTGCTCCAAAAAAAATAAAGGGAACACAAAAATAACAAATCCTAGATCTTGAGACAAATGAATATTCTATTAAAATACTTTTTTCTTTAACATAGTTGAAGTTGCTTACAACAAAAATCACACAAAAATGTCAAGAGAAATCGAAATTTATAACACCCATGCGAGTCTGGATTTGGCGTCACACTCAACAATTAACAGTGGAAAACACCAACACAACAGCTATACTACTTTATGTATTGCTCTTACAAAGTCAAATGGCTCAGTAGTGTGTTGGCCTCCACGTGCCTGTATAGACCTCGCTACAACGCCTGGGCATGCCTCCTGATGGGCATGGTGTAGGTCGGGATGGTCTCCTGAAGGATCTCCTCCCAGACCTGGACTAAGCATCCGCCAACTCCTGGACAGTCGTGGTGCAACGTGGCGTGCTTGGTGGGATGAGCGAACATGATCTCAGGATTGCTACAATTGGATTCAGGTCTGAGGGAACGACGGGCCAGTCCAAAGCTCAATGCCTTCCTCTTGCAGGAACTGCTGACACACTTCCAGCCACATGAGGTCTAGCATTTGCTTGCATTAGGAGAACAAACAGGGCCCAACCGCACACCAGATATGTCTCCACAAGGGTCTGAGGACTCATCTCGAGGGTACCTAATCCGGCAGTCAAAGGCGTACCTCTGGACGTGATCGGACATGGAGGCTGACTTTGGCCGCCTCAGCAGAGAAATGCCCACCCCCACCACATGACTTAGACCCACCGACCACAAAGGCCAATGCTCGCGATGTCATCGACGCGGCGGCGAGGATGTTGCAGGCAGCAGAACGTTCTCCACCGGCGAGTTACTCTCCAAGACTCCTGCAAGTCACATGCACTGCGCTCGCTCCCCATGTACGCTCAGTCGTGAACCTGTTTCTCATCGTGTAGAGTGAGCACAGACGACGCCGTCGGCCATGTGCCAATCTTCTGGGTTCTCGTGGAAAAATAGCCAAAACGTCCATGCACGATGCGTTGCGTGCATGTATAGCACCAACCCCCGACGCTGATGTGTGAGAGCGCGGTGCGCGGCCCTTCCATCACCACCCTCTAATATGAGATAGTCTGGTTTCTGTACCGCTGTTTGAGAGGGAACACATGCACATTTGTGGCAACGGACGGCCCAGACTGATGAAGGTTCATTTTGCCGGACATCCTGAGCAATGCTCTTCCTTTGGCGACAAAGAGCGGAAGCTAATGCCAGAGCGGTCCTAGACTTCGCTGGGTGTGTGCCCTGCCTACCGAGACCTCCCTCCACGCGTCTCGCTGCATAGTACTGGCCGTGACTCTCATGGTGCGCCTCCAGTGCCCATGGACATGACGTTTGCCACAGACACAGCTAAACCAGATTCTTGCCACCGCTTACGCATTGATTGGTGGCCCGATTCCTGGATTGAGCGTGCACATACTGAGCCACTTGTGTGGTTGTAGACTCTCTGCTCATGCTACTCATCTAGAGTGAAAGGACCGCCGCACTTCAAACAGTGCACATAGACATTCAGCAGAAGCATAGAACTGCAGAGATTGAGATCTGTGGCTTACCACCTGCCAGACACCACTACTGTTGATTCGCTAGAGATTGTGTCTTGACTAATTGCCTATGAATTTCCACCATAGGTCTGGTTCATATTCCATTGGCACAACAGCATCTGGTGAGAATTTTATTGTCAAATCAGTGATGGGCCTTCCTAAGGTGTTCAGACACGAGTATTGATTTCACGAAGTTGTGATTACTTAGGGAGGTTAGCGAGATGGTATAGTTTAAATGTGTTCGGCCTTACCATTTTTTGGCACACCACTTGTATCAGATGATTCATAATATAGATGTTTTATGTTCTCTTAATTTTATTATGTGAGCGCATAATCTAGTGCTATTAACCAACAGTAGTGACCTAGTACTTCTCCGTCACCCCTCTTTACAGATTCACATAGCTTCGCGCCCCTTGTATCGAATCACCATGGCGCCAAATTACCTAACCATTCATTCTTGGTACAAGGTCTTATTCCTTCTCATCTCTGTTAAGAAGTTAGTTTGTGCCGTTTCTGCTTCTGTAATCATGGTCCCCTTTTTATATCACAGGAGCCCTAGTCGAATAGCTACTAGTTTTTGGCGGCCTGTGTATCTGAACCGAAATAATTTCTGGCAATGTCTCTACTGCAAGCTGCGGTATCGACACGCTTATTTCCAGAAAACCAACTCGGCTTCTTCCCCTGTGTACATGGCTCCCCTTACTAAACTTTCTCCTCTCTCTCTCAAACCTGTCAAGGTCGTCAGCAGTGCGGGGAGTT
>NW_019942546.1:62563-85895 GCF_002910315.2 Salvelinus sp. IW2-2015 | reverse complement strand
CGCCTGGTACGGCAACTGCTCCGCGCACAACCGTAAGGCTCTCCAGAGGGTAGTGAGGTCTGCACAACGCATCACCGGGGCAAACTACCTGCCCTTCAGGACACCTACACCACCCGATGTCACAGGAAGGCCATAAAGATCATCAAGGACAACAACCACCCGAGCCACTGCCTGTTCACCCCGCTATCATCCAGAAGGCGAGGTCAGTACAGGTGCATCAAAGCAGGGACCGAGAGACTGAAAAACAGCTTCTATCTCAAGGCCATCAGACTGTTAACAGCCACCACTAACATTTAGTGGCCGCTGCCAACATACTGACTCAACTCCAGCCACTTTAAGAATGGGAATTGATGGAAATTATGTAAAAATGTATCACTAGCCACTTTAAACAATGCCACTTAAATATATGTTTACATACCCTACATTACTCATCTCATATGTATATGTTATATACTGTACTCTATATCATCTACTGCATCTTGCCATCTTTATGTAATACATGTATCACTAGCCACTTTAAACTATGCCACTTTATGTTTACATACCCTACATTACTCATCTCATATGTATGACTGTACACTATACCATCTACTGCATCTTGCCTATGCCTTCTGACCATCACTCATTCATAATCTTTATGTACATATTCTTTATCCCTTTACACTTGTGTGTATAAGGTAGTAGTTGTGGAATTGTTAGGTTAGATTACTTGTTGGTTATTACTGCATTGTCGAACTAGAAGCACAAGCATTTCGCAACACTCGCATTAACATCTGCTAACCATGTGTATGTGACAAATAATTTGTCACAAGTCCAATACAGCAAATGAAAGATAAACATCTTGTGAATCCAGCCATCATTTCTGACCGCCGTGTTAGATTTTTTTAAAATAACTTTCCCATAACAAACAGCTTGCGTTATTGCAAGACAGCGCCCGCCAAAACGGCAGAGAATAGGAATAACATTTTCCACAGAAATACGAAATAACATCATAAATTGTTCTTACTTTGTTTGAGCTTCCATCAGAATCTTGTACAAGGAGTCCTAGGTCGAGGATAAATCGTTGTTGGTTTTTGAATGTCCTTTTTTCCTGTCGAATTCGTGCCACAATGCTAGCCAATGTTGATGACGTTCCCAGTTTCTCTCATGCAAAGAACGGAAAACTCCAAAAGTCCCATTAAACGTTGAATAAACTGATTAAACTCGGTTGAAAAAACCTACTTTATGATGTTTTTCTATATGTATCAAATAAAAACAGAGCCGGAGATATTTGCCGTGTATACCGAACGCTTATCATAAGACAATAGGAGTGCTTCCCGCGCCTAGGTAGAGAAAGGAAATTCTGGACACGTCATTCCAAGAGCTCTTGTTCGACCTCAGATCAAGCTAGACACCCCAATCCACCTTCCACTGCCTGTTGACATCTAGTGGAAGGCGTATGAAGTGCATGCATATCGATAAATATTAGGGAATTGAATAGGCAGGCCCTGGAACAGAGCATCGTTTTCAGATTTTTCACTTCCTATCTGGAAGTTTGCTGCAAAATGAGTTCTGTTTTACTCACAGTTATAACTCAAACAGTTTTAGAAACTTGAGAGTGTTTTCTATCCAATAGTAATAATAATATGCATATTGTACGATCTAGAAAAGAGTACGAGGCAGTTTAATTTGGGCACGATTTCTTCCAAAGTGAAAACAGCGCCCCCCTATTGACAAGTATTAAAGCTGCAATAGGTAACTTTTTGGTGGTCAAATTCATATAAAATTCACGTAAAAATGTGTGCTATAGATCAGCCATTGTCATTGAAAGCAAGTCTAATAAGCAATAGAGCTGTTCTATGTGTACTACTTCTATGCTTCCTGTTCTTTAGTTTAGTTTTTGTTTACTATCGGTTTTGTACACCAACATCAAACAGCTGAAAGTAAAATATTTTTGGTTCTGGAGAATATATTTCACAGCGGTTTAGATGGTAAAATGAATATCTACACTATATATTGTTTGTTTTGTCACATAAACTGAAATTAGGCAAACTATTAGAATTTTAACAACCAGTAAATGGCGGAGCGATTTCTGCATAGTGCGCCTTTAAAGGAATGTTCTCCTGTCTTTAACATGCTAATACGTTTCTCAGAAGGTTTTTGCTAAGACAGAATGTTCTCCTAACTAACGGAAAACTGGACACTCAAACATAAGGGAAACTTACCAGGTAACATTACAAAAACGTTTCTCTCTCTAGAATTGTTAGCGGGGAAGGAAGGAGAAATGGTGCTGAGGTGTTTAGGCAAATGTGGTTTTCCGTCTAAGTGACCTCCCTCTTATGCAATACTCTCAGGAGACTCTGACAAGAGACTGTGTGTGCGTGTGTGTGTGCGTGCGTGCGTGCGTGAGCTGTGTATGATGTATTGTAGTAGTGATGCAAGGAGACATTATCCTGTATCTATTATTTAGCAGTCATTTTCCACACACACAATATATATTCTTATTAAGCACACATTTTTCCCTATATGGCGTTACTAATGGCAACAGATTGACTTCACTCAACCTTGGCATGCCTTTCACCCTGGCTATCAACTGTGACATTCCATTGTAGGGTGTGTGTATGTGTGTTCTCAGCACGGCTCAAGCAATTTCTCCAACCTTTACCCTATTCAATTGAATAGGAGACACGTATGCCGAGCCGTGTTGCTTGTGAATTTTGGGAGGTGCGCGGTCGGGCTGTTGTTGAGAGAGATCTAGGTAGAGAAAGGAAATTCTGGACACGTCATTCCAAGAGCTCTTGTTCGACCTCAGATCAAGCTAGACACCCCAATCCACCTTCCACTGCCTGTTGACATCTAGTGGAAGGCGTATGAAGTGCATGCATATCGATAAATATTAGGGAATTGAATAGGCAGGCCCTGGAACAGAGCATCGTTTTCAGATTTTTCACTTCCTATCTGGAAGTTTGCTGCAAAATGAGTTCTGTTTTACTCACAGTTATAACTCAAACAGTTTTAGAAACTTGAGAGTGTTTTCTATCCAATAGTAATAATAATATGCATATTGTACGATCTAGAAAAGAGTACGAGGCAGTTTAATTTGGGCACGATTTCTTCCAAAGTGAAAACAGCGCCCCCCTATTGACAAGTATTAAAGCTGCAATAGGTAACTTTTTGGGTGGTCAAATTCATATAAAATTCACGTAAAAATGTGTGCTATAGATCAGCCATTGTCATTGAAAGCAAGTCTAATAAGCAATAGAGCTGTTCTATGTGTACTACTTCTATGCTTCCTGTTCTTTAGTTTAGTTTTTGTTTACTATCGGTTTTGTACACCAACATCAAACAGCTGAAAGTAAAATATTTTTGGTTCTGGAGAATATATTTCACAGCGGTTTAGATGGTAAAATGAATATCTACACTATACTTGTTTGTTTTGTCACATAAACTGAAATTAGGCAAACTATTAGAATTTTAACAACCAGTAAATGGCGGAGCGATTTCTGCATAGTGCGCCTTTAAAGGAATGTTCTCCTGTCTTTAACATGCTAATACGTTTCTCAGAAGGTTTTTGCTAAGACAGAATGTTCTCCTAACTAACGGAAAACTGGACACTCAAACATAAGGGAAACATTACCAGGTAACATTACAAAAACGTTCTCTCTCCCTAGAATTGTTAGCGGGGAAGGAAGGAGAAATGGTGCTGAGGTGTTTAGGCAAATGTGGTTTTCCGTCTAAGTGACCTCCCTCTTATGCAATACATCTCAGGAGATCCTGACAAGAGACTGTGTGTGCGTGTGTGTGTGCGTGCGTGCGTGCGTGAGCTGTGTATGATGTATTGTAGTAGTGATGCAAGGAGACATTATCCTGTATCTATTATTTAGCAGTCATTTTCCACACACACAAATATATATCTTATTAAGCACACATTTTTCCCTATATGGCGTTACTAATGGCAACAGATTGACTTCACTCAACCTTGGCATGCCTTTCACCCTGGCTATCAACTGTGACATTCCATTGTAGGGTGTGTGTATGTGTGTTCTCAGCACGGCTCAAGCAATTTCTCCAACCTTTACCCTATTCAATTGAATAGGAGACACGTATGCAGAGCCGTGTTGCTTGTGAATTTTGGGGAGGTGCGCGGTCGGGCTGTGCGTCCCACACAGATGGTGGTCTCAGAGTTATGGCTTGTGGCTATGTCACAATGCCGGACTCCGAATTACGCTTTAGAGGTAAGGCAGGGAGGTAGTGGCCCACCCTCTGACAGTTTCTTTCCAAAACACTTGAGCTTGCCGTCTCTGACCAACTCTCTCGTTATCTCTCTCCGGACGATCTTCTTGATCCTAACCAGTCAGGCTTCAAGACGGGTCAATCAACTGAGACTGCTCTCCTCTGTGTCACGGAGGCTCTCCGCACTGCCAAAGCTGACTCTCTCTCTTCTGTTCTCATCCTCCTAGATCTATCTGCTGTCTTCGAAACAGCGAACCATCAGATCCTCCTCTCCACCCTCTCAGGGCTGGACATTGAGCTTGAGGTGGTGGGCCGACATCCAAGCTGAGATATCTGCCAGGCCCGCAGATATGCGTGTCGCCAGCTGGGTGTGAGAAGGGGGAATGAGAAAAGTAGCTGAGTGTCATCTGCATAGCAATGATAGGAGAGACCATGAGAGGATATGACAGAGCTGAGTGACTTGGTGTATAGAGAAAATAAGAGAGGGCCTAAAACCGAGCCCTGGGAGACACCAATAGTGAGAGCAGGTGGTGCAGACACAGATCCTCTCCATACCACCTGGTAGGAGTGACCTGCCAGGTACGATGCAATACATGAGTGTGCAGAGCCTGAGACGCCCAGCCCTGAAAGGGTGGAGAGGAGGATCTGATGGTTTACGGTGTCTCAGGCAGCAGATACATCTTGGGGGATGAGAACAGAGGATAGATAGTCATTTAGGTTAGAGCAGAGAGCCTCCGTGACACAGCAGAGCAGTTTAAGTTGAGTGACCCATCTTGAGGACTGACCACTTAGGGTCAAGAAGATCATTCTGAGAGAGATACCAAGAGAGAACACTCATGTGTTTTTAAAAAAAAAGGCAAGGGTTACCAGTCTGTAGTTTTTGACATTAGAAGGGTTGAGGAGACAGGAGGGAGAATAATTTAGCAGAAGGAAGAGAGGAAAGGACAGAAGAGGAGAGAGCAAAGATTATGACGGCACAAGACCATCTGGGTAGGGGCTGAGTAGGTAGGGTTGGAGGAGAGAGGGAGAAAATATCAACAAAATGATCAGAGACCTAGAGGGGGATTGCAGTGAGAATAGTAGGCGAACAGCCTCTAGTAAAGATGAAATCAAGTGTATTGCCTGCCTTGTGAGTGGGAAAAGAGGCAAGGAGGGGAAAGAAAAAGGTGGAAAGAAATTAGTCAAAGTCAGGCGTTGGGAGGTTGAAGTCGCCCAGTACGATAAGTGGTGAGCCATCGTTGAGAAATTAGCTTATCAAGATGTCAAGCTCATTGAGTAGATTTGGAGATTGAGGCACCTGGTGGGCAATAGATGACAATAATGTTAAGCTTGAGTGGACAAGTGACAGTGAGAGCATGGAATTCAAATTAGGAGATTAGGAGGGAGAAAAGAGAATCTCTATTTAGGATGAATGAGTAGCCCTGTGCCACCACCGCGATGACCAGATGCTCTCAGACTATGAGAGAACACATAATCAGATGACGAGAGAGCAGCCGGAGTAGCAAATGTTCTTTGGGGTAATCCATGTCTCCGGCAGGTCCAAAAAGTCTAAGGACTTTAGGGCGAAAAAGAGATGACCGCCGATTGGCAGCTCCAAAGGCTGCCGGAGACTAGGAATTCCTCATGGATTGTGCGCGCAATGTACATTAGATTAAAAGGGTTGCAGCCACGGGGTGGGGAACGTCTGTAAAACCTACTGGGATAGAATTCACACACATACTTGACAAAACTAAAAATAACTAGATAAGATGTGTGAGAGCGGTGTGAAGCCTTCCTCCCAGTCTTCGTTTTGAGCGACAACACCGCCGCTTGACAAGACCACCTCTTCCAGCTGCCGCAGAAAAACTAGAAAAAACGGAAGTACTAACACTAATTGCTGATTGCCTAGCAGAGGTTAAGAAAAATACCCCCTCCAACAGACACAATTATCAGAAAGCTATCACAAATTGACCTGAAACCAGTTCTATTCAATGTTCCAACACTTCACAGTCAAAAGTACTGAGCATTCAGCAGTTCAACGCAATGATTAAATAGGGTACTAGGTAGAGAGCACTTAACTAGAATTGCCCTAGCCAGACTATACACACCACAACAACAAATATACTGAGGCTACTCTTGCAGAGATGAGTTGTTTTCCCAGACGATAGATGAGCTCAGTCTTTCTTTCGCTCTCCCTTCCTCTCTCTTTATATCTATCTATATCTATTGAGAGCTTGAGATGTTTAACCGTGTGATTCATATTGGGAGACTGCCCACTGTGAATAAAACCTCATCAATCAACTTTGCCTGTGGCACACACAAACACACACACACACACACACACACACACACACACCACACCACACACCACACACACCCACACACACACACACACACACACACACACCACACACCACACACCACACACACACACACAACACACAACCCACACACACACACACCACATTAAGACGCATATCACTGACAAGCTATATTTAGACCTGCTGCTGGCTTTCACTTTGTAAATCCTCAATATACCTGCTCTTTGCGCAATTGTCCCTCTCTTTCTCCACCTCCTTATGCCTAGCTCTTTCCCTACAGAAGTAGTATCTGCAGAATTTCAGAAGTGTAAGCTCTGTAGTTATGTGTTAGGACTGCCTGTCCTACATAGAGATGTATTAGAGCTGAAAAACCAGTCTGGTTTCATAGACTAGGCATAACATAGTAGATGTAACACAGTAAATGTACAGTATATCTGGGACACTCAAATTAGTATATGTTTCATTTGGTATGGTTACATAAGACAGAAGGTAACTCAAGGCATAAGGGTGGTTTGTTGGACCTATAGCACAAACATCTAGCAACCCAAAGGTTGCGTGTTCAAATCTAATTATGGACAACTTTAGGGGAGCATGTAGCTGCCTAGTGGTGGCTATTCAGCAGCCATGGCTAAGGTTATTTTATGATCTTCTTGGCCTTCCTGTCAACACATGGTGTTATCCTGAGGGTAGGCGGTGTGCACCCAATGGTGTGTTTTGCTGAATGTACCACCCTCTGTAGAGCCTTGCGGTCAGCGGCTTTGGGGTTGTCGTACCAAGCTGTGATGCAGCCTGACAGTATGCTCTTGATGGTGCTCTTGTAGCACACTGTGAGGGCCTCCTGAGGTTGAGGAATTGCTGTCATGCCTTCTTTCAGCTCCACGAAAATGTGTAACCCAGGAACTTTTTGACCATCTCTAGGGTCGTGCCCAGCCTGGTTCCTCCTGAAGTCCACAATCAGCTCCTTTGTTTTGCTGACGTTGAGAGAGGTTGTTTACCCTAAACTCTAGCCTAGTTAACGTTAGCCACCTAACTAACGTTAGCCACAATAAATTGCAATTAGTAACAAATCATATGAATTGTAATTTGTAAAATAGATGATAGACACCCACAAATTAATACATCAAATCAAATCAAATTGTATTTGTCACATGCGCCAAATAAAACAGGTGTAGACCTTACACTGAAATGCTTACTTAAAAGCCCTTAACCAGCCGTGCAGTTTTAAAAAAATACAAAAAAAGCAAGAGATAAGAATAACAATAATTAAAGAACAGCAGTAAATAACAATAGCGGGTTTTATACAGGGGGTACTAGAACAGAGTCAATGTGCGGGGGCACCGGTGTCGAGGTAATTAAGGTAATATGTACATGCATAGATAATAAGAGAGAGTAGCAGCAGCATAGATGAGGGGGGGGGGGGGGCAATGCAAATAGTCTCGGCTTGGGGGTAGAAGAGGTTTAGAAGCCTCTTGGACCTCGACTTGGTGCTCCGGTACCACTTGCCGTGCGGTAGCAGAGAGAACAGTCTATGACTAGGGTGGCTGGAGTCTTTGACAATTCTTAGTGCCTTCCTCTGACACCGCCTGGTATAGAGGTCCTGGATGGCAGGAAGCTTGGCCCCGGTGATGTACTGGTCCGTACGCACTACCATACCCATACCAGGCAGTGATGCAACCCGTCAAGATGCTCTCGATGGTGCAGCTGAAAAACTTTTTGAGGATCTGAGGACCCATGCCAAATCTTTCCAGTCTCCTGAGTTGGAATAGGTTTTGTCGTGCCTTCTTCACGACTGTCTTGGTGTGCTTGGACCATGTTAGTTTGTTGGTGATGTGGACAGCAAGGCACCTGAAGCTCTCAATCTGCTCCGCTACAGCCCAGTCGATGAGAATGGGGGCATGCTCGGTCCTCCTTTTCCTGTAGTTCAAATAATGTCCTTTGTCTTGATCACGTTGAGGGAGAGGTTGCTGTCCTTGCATCACACGGTCAGGTCTCTGACCTCCCCCTATAGGCTGTCTCATCGTAGTCGGTGATCAGGCCTACCACTGTTGTGTCATCAGCAAACTTATTGATGGTGTTGGAGTCGTGCCTGGCCGTGCAGTCATGAGTGAACAGGGAGTACAGGAGGGGACTGAGCACGCACCCCTGAGGGGCCCCCGTTTTGAGGATCAGCATGGCGGATGTGCTGTTACCAACCCTTACCACCTGGAGGCGGCCCATCAGGAAGTCCAGGATCCAGTTGCAGAGGGAGGTGTTTATTCCCAGGGTCCTTAGCTTAGTGATGATCTTTGAGGGGACTATGGTGTTGAACGCTGAGCTGTAGTCAATGAATAGCATTCTTACATATGTGTTCCTTTTGTCCAGGTGTGAAAGGGCAGTGTGGAGTGCAATAGAGATTGCATCATCTGTTGATCTGTTGGTGCGGTATGCAAAGTGGAGTGGGTCTAGGGTTTCTGGGATAATGGTGTTGATGTGAGATGACTAGACTTTCAAAGCATTTCATGGCTACAGACGTGAGTGCTACGGGTTGGTAGTCATTTGGGCAGGTTACCTTAGTGTTCTTGGGCACAGGGACTGTGGTGGTCTGCTTGGAAGAAGTTGAGTGGCTGCTGCCAACATACTGACTCAACTCCAGCTCACTTTAATAATGGAAATTGATGGGAATTGTTCAAAAATGTATCACTGGCACTTAATATAATGTATATGTATATACTGTACTCTATATCATCTACTGCATCTTGCCATCTTTATGTAATACATGTATCACTAGCCACTTTAAACTATGCCACTTTTATGTTTACATACCCTACATTACTCATCTCATATGTATATACTGTACTCGATACCATCCACTGCATCTTGCCTATGCCGTTCTGTACCATCACTTATTCATATATCTTTATGCACATATTCTTTATCCCTTTACACTTGAGTGTATAAGGTAGTAGTTGTGGAATTGTTAGGTTAGATTAATCGTTGGTTATTACTGCATTGTCAGAACTAGAAGCACAAGCATTTCGCTACACTCGCATTAACATCTGCTAACCATGTGTATGTGACAAATAACATTTGATTTGATTTGGTATTACAGACTCAGACAGGGAGAGGTTGAAAATGTCAGTGAAGACACTTGCCAGTTGGTCAGTGCATGCTCAGAGTACACGTCCAAGTAATCCGTCTGGCCCTGCGGGCTTGTGAATGTTGAACCTGTTTGGGATAGGGGGCGGTATTTTCACGTCCGGATGAAAAGTGTGCCCAAAGTAAACTGCCTGCTACTCAGGCCCAGAAGCTAGGATATGCATTTAATTGGTAGATTTGGATAGGAAACACTCTAAAGTTTAACAGTAAGTCTGTTAAAATTATGTCTGTGGGTAAAACTGAACGTATTTGGCAGGCGAAACCCCGAGGACAAATCAAATCAAATCAGGATTTTTTTATTTTTTTTTGACTGTGTTTTCATTTGCCGCCTCTGGATGAACGTTTTCCTGTTTGCTTATGGCGGTATACAGTTCATTGAGTGCGGTTTTAGTGCCAGCCTCGGTCTGTGGTGGTATGTAGACAGTTATGAAAAATACAGATGAAAACTTTCTAGATAGATAGTGTGGTCTACAGCTTATCATGAGATACTCTACCTCAGGCAAGCAAAACCTTGAGACTTTCTTAGATATCGTGCACCAGCTATTGTTTACAAATATGCATAGGCCCCCGCGCCATGTCTCACCAGAGGCTGCTGTTCTGTCCTGCCAATAGAGTCTATAACCCGCCAGTTGTATGTTCTTAATGTCGTTGTTCATCCACAACTCGGTGAAACATATAATATTACAGTTTTTAATGTCCTGTTGGTAGGATATACGTGCTTTCAGTTCGTCCCATTTATTTTCCAGCGATTGAACGTTAGCTAGCAGGTTGGAAGGCAAGGGCAGATAAGCCACTCGTCGCCTGATCCTCACAAGGCACCCTGATCTCCTTCCACGAAACCTCAGTTTCCTTTTCCAGCGAATCACGGCGATCTGGGCCTGGTCAGGTGTCTGTTGCAGTATATCCCTCTCATCCGACTCATTGAACAAGAACTCATCGTCCAATTTGAGGAGAGTAATCCTAGTTCTGATGTCCAGAAGCTCGTTTCGGTCATAAGACAAGAGAACAGCAACATTATCTACAGAACCAGCTATGAACTATGTGAAAAAACTAACAAAATAGCATGGTTGGGTAAAAGGTGAAAAAAAATGCCAGCCCTCCCCTCCCGCGCCATTATATCATACGACATGTAACATATACTATTTGGAGTGTCGCGGATTTACATTTACTATGTTACGTCTACCCCTGAGTCCAGGTTGGAGAAACTGTATCCTAGCAGCTTCTGTTATACAGTACATGTACAATGCTGTAGAACAGGGAATTGATTTTCTGTTCTGGTTCAAAGGTTCATAATGAGATGTTGACAGGGGATGGAAATGGAAATCAAATGCAATCTGGCTTTACCCTACTGCATTTACCCTTCAGCTCCAATAAGGTGAAACACACCCAACCTCAGTGTTTGTGTGCTGGTCTGTTTGTGTGTGTGTGTGTGTGTGTGTGTGTGTGTGTCATCATCAGAGAGCCATTTTCTCTAAGGGTCAATTGATTTGATCATCATGTGATCAATCATGGAAGGCTTACAACTTACAGCCTTGCACCTTATGTTCGTCAGCCGCACACACCCCCACCACACCCAACACACACACACACACACACCACACACACACACACACACACACACACACACACACACACACACACACACACACACACACACACACACACACACACACACACACACACACACACACGATATTGTATAACCAACCTTGTGGGGACAACAATTCAGTCCCATTCAAAATCCTATTTTTCCCTAACCCCTAACCTAACCCCAAAACCTAACCTCAACCGTAAACCTAAACTTAGCTTCTAACCCTAAAACGAATCCTATCTCCTAACCTATCCCTAAGCCTAATTCTAACACTAAAACTAATTTTAATTTTAACCTTAACCCTAAACCCCCTAGAAAAAGCATTTGACCTTGTGGAGACTAACGAAATGTCCCCAGTTGGTCAAATTTCTGTTTGTTCATTATTCTCGTTGGGGCTTAAAATGGCGCCGGAGAAGAAGGCTGACGTTTTACGTGTCCCAAACCGATTGTTTATTTTTATTTTTTATTTGCGTTGTTTGTAACTTATTTCTTAACTTATTTTGTACATAATGTTGCCACCACCTTTACTCCTTTACACGACCATTACTCCACACACAGAGACGCATACAAAGCTCTCCCTCGCCCTCCATTTTGTCAAATCTAACCATAATTCTATCCTCCTGATTCCTGCTTACAAGCAGAAATTAAAGCAGGAAGCACCGGTGACTAGATCCATAAAAAGTGGTCATATGAAGCAGATGCTAAGCAGGAAGCTTATAAGAAATCCCGCTATGCCCTCCGACGAACCATCAAACAGGCAAAGCTTCAATACAGGACTAAGATTGAATCGTACTACACTGGCTCCGACGCTCGTCGGATGTGGCAGGGCTTGCAAACTATTACAGACTACAAAGAGAAGCACAACCGAGAGCTTCCCAGTGACACGAGCCTGTGTGGTCACGCTCTCCGATGTGAGTAAGACTTTTAAACAGGTCAACATTCACAAAGCCGCAAGGCCAGATAGATTACCAGGACGTGTACTGCGAGCATGCGCTGACCAACTGGCAAGTGTCTTCACTGACATTTTCAACTTTGCCCTAAAAAGTGTCATAGACTCCAGCCACCCTAGCCATAGACTGTTCTCTCTGCTATCACACGGCAAGCGGTACCGGAGTGCCAAGTCTAGGTCCAAGAGGCTTCTAAACAGCTTCTACCCCCAAGCCATAAGACTCCTGAACATCTAATCAAATGTCTACCCAGACTACTTGCATTGCCCCCCCCCCCCCCATTTTACACGGCTGCTACTTTCTGTTGTTATCATCTATGCATAGTCACTTTAATACCTACATGTACATATTATGTACTACCTACATGTACATATTACCTAAACTAACCGGTGCCTCCACACATTGACTCTGTACCGGTACCCCCCTGTATATAGTCTCACAATTGTTATTTTACTGCTGCTCTTTAATTACTTGTTACATTATTTTTTATTCTAATCCGTATTTTTTTAAACTGCATTGTTGGTTAGGGGCTCGTAGGTAAGCATTTCACTGTAAGGTCTACATTCTGAACTTGAGCACCTTGCACAACAATAAGTTGTCCCCAACACTCCCACTAATTGGGCAACATTTTTTGTTGTCAGAGTGAGGGAATTGCTGTCAACTCATATCAACATAATATCAACATTAATTGTTAATCTTTTGCAACTGGGGACTCCTTCCACATTCAGCTACCGTGTAGGTTGGTCCACAGTGAAGAGCATTATGTCCACGGTGGCGAAAGCCCCCTGGGTTGGTCTGGTTCAGGAGTACATGCCTGTCCCCAAGGAGGAAGACTGGAGCTCCATTTTTAGAAAGTTCAAATGGAAGTGGAACTTTCACTGCCTTGGAGCAATCAATGGAAAATAATGTGGATATCCAGGTACCACCGTGCTCTGGGTCCAGTTTTACAACTAGAAGGGGACCTATTCCATCGTCCTCTTGGCAGTGGTCGATGCAAACTACTGCTTCAGAGTCATTGACGTCGGTGCCTATGGCAGGGCAAGTGATGGAGGGACTCTCAGGGATACTGCCTTCGGCTCTCCGAGATGGCACTCTGGTGATTCCACCATCAGCTACACTCCCAGGCGCAGACAACTTGGGACCAGTCCCTTATGTATTTTTAAGAGAGGAGGCCTTCCCCCTGAAGCCCAACCTCATGAGGCCCTATGCAGGACCCCAGGAGCCAAGGAGTCCTCTAACTACCGGCTGTCATCTTCCTCCTCCACAGTGCCACCTAAAAGGCTCTTTTAACAGCTACCCAAAGCTATCACAAAATTAACACAAATATTCCATTGAAGTAATATCTGTGTTTGTGTCATTTAGTCATAATTTGCTTTTATACTGCACTTAATACCAACACATAAATGTGTATAGTTTGTCCCTGCTACACCTACAATACACTATACCATACACTATGTGTGTGCATAGACTTATTTACATAGCAATAATTACTCACCACATAACAAACTTCAGAACAACGTGTTTTTGAATGACTTACAATAACACTGCAATGAAAGGAAATAGAGATTAGACTGTAGGGCAGTGCTTCCCAACCCTCTCCTTGGGTTCACCAGATGTTTCATATAATTGTTGTAGCCCTGAACTGGCACACGTGATTCAATTAGTCAAGGGCTTGGTGATCGCTGACTAATTGAATCAGGTGTGCCAGTTTAGGGCTGCAACAAATATGTGAAACGCCTGGTGATCCCCGAGAATGTTTGGAAGCACTGCTGTAGGCTATATTTTCTGTCATTGAAGTGTTATTACAAAAGACAAAGGTGTATAAGAGAGACAGTGTATGAATTCCTACATGTACATAATATATGCACTATATCATTTCCAAATAAGCATCACACATCATTTATTCATTCCCTGTTATGACTGCACCCCAATTATGTTGTAGCCACATGTATACAGTGTTTCAATTCAAGAATAAACAGAGTGATGATAGCAATGCAAATATCTGAGCGCTGACCTTATTAATAACCTTCTAAACTAAAAACTAAAGAACATTGATGCTTACATGCTGACCACACCACACCGCTCGCTCTGAAAAATAAATCTACACGTACATGTTATTCAATAATTTAATCTAAACTGCTCGTGAGTGTCTGCGTAGCCAGGCGCTAAAATAGAACTTGGTTCTATTATTGATGCTTGACACGCTGCAAGTCCCGACTCTCCCATCTCCTCATTGGTTTTTAGGAGCATATACCCACGTGGTTGATTGAACGATGAACTGAGGTCCACACTCCAGTCCAGTTGGTGGTGGTAATGCACCTTAAAGTGAAGAAGAAGACTACTACTGAAGGAGAGATCATTAGAAACTAGCAACAGCAAGCTAGCTTCAGTGCCTTGCAAAAGTATTCATACCCCTTGGCATTTTTCCTATTTTATTGCATTACAACCTGTCATTTAAATGGATTTTAAATTGGATTTCATGTAATGGACATACACAAAATAGGCCAAATTGGTGAAGTGAAATGAAAAATATTACTTCGAAAGACATTTTTTTTTTTTTACGGAAAAGTGGTGCATACATATTTATTCACCCCCTTTGCTATGAAGCCCCTAAATAAGATCTAGTGCAACAAATTACCATCAGAAGTCACATAGCTGCAATCCCGTTAACGGGATCGATATGACAACAGCCAGTGAAAGTGCAGGGCGCCAAATTCATACAACAGAAATCTCATAATTAAAATTCCTCAAACATACATGTATCTTATACCATTTTAAAGGTAATCTTGTTGTTAATCCCACCAAACTGTCCGATTTCATATAGGCTTTGCAGCGAAAGCACCACAAACGTTAGGTCACCGCAAAATCACAGAAAAACACAGCCATTTTTCCAGCCAAAGACAGGAGTCACAAAAAGCAGAAATAGAGATTAAATTAATCACTAACCTTTGATGATCTTCATCAGATGACACTCATAGGACTTCATGTTACACAATACATATATGTTTTGTTCGATTAAGTTCATATTTATATCCAAAAACCTCAGTTTACATTGGCGCCATGTTCAGAAATGCCTCCAAAATATCCGCAGAAATTGCAGAGAGCCACGTCAAATAACATAAATACTCATCATAAACTTTGATGAAAGATACATGTTTTACATAGAATTAAAGATACACTTGTTCTTTATGCAACCGCTGTGTCAGATTTCAAAAAGCTTTACGGCAAAAGCACAATATTCAATAATCTGAGAACAGCGTTCAGCCACTAAAGGAAGCCATACAGTTACCCGCCAAATTGTGCAGTCAACAAAACTCATAAAAAGCATTAGAAATCTTCACTTACCTTTGCTGATCTTCGTCAGAATGCACTCCCAGAACTCCCACTTCCACAAGAAATGTTTGTTTTGTTCGGTAATGTCCATCATTTATGTCCAAATAGCTATTTTTGTTAGCGTGTTTGGTAATCAAATCCAAAGTCAGGAAGCGCGTTCCCTAAAAGCAGACGAAATGTCAAAAAGTTCCGTAACAGTCAGTAGAAACATGTCAAACGATGTATTGAATCAATCTTAATAATGTTTTAACATCAACCTTGAATAATGTTCCAACCGGAGAATTACATTGACTTCAGATGTGCGATGGAACAGAGCTCGATGTGCAATGGAACAGAGCATGGTCAGAGCACGGTCAAGTCATGGTAGACCTGACTAATTCCTGTCTCCTTCGGTCCCACTTCACAGTAGAGGCATCAGACAAGGTTCTACAGACTGTTGACATCTAGTGGAAGCCGTAGGAAGTGCAAACTCATCCATATCCCACTGTGTATTCAATAGGGGCTGGGTTGAAAATCGACCAACCTCAGATTTCCCACTTCCTGTTTGGATTTCTTCTCAGGTTTTTGCCTGCCATATGAGTTCTGTTATACTCACAGACATCATTCAAACAGTTTTAGACACTTCAGAGTGTGTTCTATCCAATACTATAATAATATTTATATATTAGCAGCTGGGACTGAGGAGCAGGCAGTTTACTATGGGCACCTCTGGGCACCTTTCATCCAAGCTACTCAATACTGCCCCTGCAGCCATCAGAAGTTAAACAAGAGTTAAACAAGTTGCACACCTGTGTGCAATCTAAGTGTCACATGATCTCAGTATATATACACCTGCTACGAACAGCCCCAGAGTCTGCAACACCACTAAGCAAGGGGCACCACCAAGCAAGTGGCACCATGAAGACCAAGGAGCTCTCCAAACAGATCAGGGACAAAGTTGTGGAGAAGTAGAGATCAGGGTTGGGTTATAAAAATATATCCAAAACTTTAAACATCCCATCAGAGCACCATTAAATCCATTATTACAAAATGGAAAGAATATGGTACCACAACAAACCTGCCAAGAGAGGGCCGCCCACCAAAACTCACGGACCAGGCAAGGAGGACATTAATCAGAGAGGCAACAAAGAGAACAAAGATAACCCTGAAGGAGCTGCAAAGCTCCACAGCGGAGATTGGAGTATCTCTCCATAGGACCACTTTAACCCGTATAGTCCACAGAGTTGGGCTTTACGGAAGAGTGGCCTTAAAAAAGTCATTGCTTAAAGAAAAAAATAAGCAAATATGTTTGGTGTTCACCAAAAGGCATGTGGGAGACTCCCCAAACATATGGAAGAAGGTACTCTGGTCAGATGAGACTAAAATGTATCTTTTTGGACATCAAGGAAAACGCTATGTCTGGCACAAATCCAACACCTCTCATCACCCGGAGTACACCATGCCTACAGTTAAGCATTGTGGTGGCAGCATCATGCTGTGGGGACGTTTTTCATCGGCAGGGACTGGGAAACTGGTCAGAATTTAAGGAATGATGGATGGTGCTAAACACAGGGAAATTCTTGAGGGAAACCAGTTTCACTCTTCCAGAGATTTGAGGCTGGGACGGAGGTTCACCTTCTAGCAGGACAATGATCCGAAGCATACTGCTAAAGTAGCACTCGAGTGGTTTAAATGTTTAAATGTCTTGGAATGGTTTAGTCAAAGTCCAGACCTCAATCCAATTGAGAATCTGTGGTATGACTTAAAGATTGCTGTACACCAGCGGAACCCATCCAGCTGGAAGGAGCTGGAGCAGTTTTGCCTTGAAGAATGGGCAAAAATCCCAGTGGCTAGATGTGCCAAGGTTATAGAGACATACCCAAAGAGACTTGCAGCTGTAATTTCTGCAAAAGGTGGCTCTACAAAGTATTGCCTTTGTGGGTGTGAATAGTAATGCACGCTCAAGTTTTCTGTTTTTGTTGTGTTATTTCTTGTTTGTTTCACAAAATCTTTTGCATCTTCAAAGTGGTAGGCATGTTGTGTAAATCAAATGATACAAACCCCCCAAAATCCATTTAGTTAATTCCAGGTTGTAAGGCAACAAAACAGGAAAAATGCCAAGGGGGGTGAATACTTTCGCAAGCCACTGAAGCTAAATGTCCATGATTTTTTCATGTTTTTCGACCTATCCCCAAATTATTATAGTTGGTTCAGAGTTCGTGTTGATATTTTAACCTGCGTGTCTTGGATCGCATCTGGTGTGGATGTACGAAATCTACACACGCACGATGGCGCACATGGACACAGGTGTGTGTCGGGTCTAGACAGCATATTAGTGAAGACGTTTAGTGAGGGGACATTTATCTGGATCATATAAAACAAATGTTTAAATGTTTAATAGAGTAGAACAGTGCTCTCCAACCCTCTTCCTGGAGGGCTACTATCCTGTAGGTTTTCTCTCCAACCCTTATCTAGCACAAACTGAATCAGGTTACTTACAACTGGGGCTGGATTGAAAACGTACAGGAGGGTAGCTCTCCAGGAACAGGGTTGGAGAGCCCTGTAGTAAAGAATCTAAACGCATAACAATACACAATAGCAGTGGCGTCTCAGAGAAGTCGAGCCAGGTAAACAAACATCCTGACTCCTTCTCAGAGAGAACGTAAGAAGAGGATATCAGTGTATGTTTTAGAATGGCTCAATTCCGCCTCTCCCATCTCCTCATTGTTTTTTTAGAAGCATGTACCCACGTGGGTGATTGAAAGATTTTAAGTAAGAATTTGTTCTTAACCTACTTGCGTACTTAAATAAAGGTTAAATAAATAAATACATAATATCCCAAATCATCCCCTAAACCAGTGGTCACCAACCTTTTTGAGTCAAGATCACTTTCTGAGTCAAAATGCAAGCTGAGATCTACCGCAATTATTTTTTTTAAATATGACTTAAAAAACGTAAGTCTATGCAACATTAACCAATTAACAGTCATGTAGCAATGAGGTTTGTGCAGTAGGCTATACGCCCAATACATTATCACTGCATATTGGCTATGCTTGAATTGCCCTGCCAATGTAGTTCTTCTCAGACCATTTAGAAATGTTATTTAAAAAAATTGATAATTTGTTGTATTACTTGTGAGGTACAGATAAGTGAGCATAATAATTAGCTTTTTTTTCACTGGACTGATGGCCTGCATCCGATGGTCAGTCTGAGGGGAGGCAGGGAGCAGCAGTAAGGCTGCCTCTCACCCGACTCACCCTCCCACCGCCCTCCTCCCTCCTCTGAGAAAAGAGAACACAGTCTTCCAGCTGATGGCGAAACTGAGGCACTGCATTATTTCTGCCTCATAAACAAATTAATGTTGTTACTCCTATGACCAGAGAAAGTGAAATATTCCTAGATATTAAAAAAGACACAAGCTGCTAATAATAACATCGCAAGCTTATCGGAACACTTTGCTGGAGAATGGCGTCGGATGGGATGGCTTCCGTTTTACGGGCTCCTATTCAACTGTGCTATTTTGTGTGTTTTTTTGCATTGTTTTTAAATTACTTTGTACATAATGTTGATGCTACCGTCTCTTATGACCGAAAAGAGCTTCTGGATATCAGAACAGTGATTACTCACCTCCAACTGGATGAAGATTGTTTCTTTAATGAGTCTGACGCGAGGGATAGAATGTTGCTCCCAGACAAGGCTCAAATCCCCGTCATTCACATGAAGAAAAGAAAGAAGTACAGGGGGCGGAGATCAGGGTGCCTTGTGAGAATGACTCGGCGAGTGGGTAATCCGCCTCTATCATCCGTTCTATTAGCCAATGTGCAATCGCTGGAGAATAAACTGGATGAGCTCCGTTTGAGACTATTCTACCAATGGGACATTACAAACTGTAATATCTTGTGTTTCACCAAGTCGTGGCTGAACAACGACATGAATAATATACACTTGGCTGTGTTTTCCATGCATCGGCAGGACAGAACAGCTACGTCTGGTAAGATGAGGGGTGGGATGTGTGTCTATTTGTCAATAACAGCTGTTGAGCGATGTCTAATATTAAGGTAGATCTCGAGGTATTGCTCGTCTGCGTTAGAGTACCTCATGATAAGCGTTATACCACACTATCTACCAAGAGAGTTTTCCCCTATATTTTTTGCAGGTGTCTATTTACCACCACAAACTGACGCTGGCACTAAGACAGCACTCAACGAGCTGTATAAGGCCATAAGCAAACAAGAAAATCCAGAGTGGGCGCCCATAGTGGCCCGAGGACTTTAATGCAAGCAAACTTAAATCCGGTTTACCTAATTTCTACCAGCATGTCACATGTGCAACCAGAGGGAAAAAAACTCTAGACCACCTTTACTCCACACAAAGAGACACGTACAAAACTTTCCCTCGCCCTCCATTTGGAAAATCTGACCATAACTTTATCCTCTTGATTCCTGCTTACAAGCAAAAACTTAAAGAATAAAGTACCAGTGACTAGCTCAATACGGAAGACTTCAGTTGACGCAGATGCTAAGCTCCAGGACTGTTTTGCTCGCACAGACTGGAATATGTTCTGGGATTCTTCCAATGACATTGAGGAGTACACCACATCAGTCACTGGCTTCATCAATAGGTGCATCGATGATGTCGTCCCCACAGTGACCGTATGTACATACCCCAATCAGAAGCCATGGATTACAGGCAACATCCGCACTGAGCTAAAGGGTAGTGTCACGTTTCTGACCTTATTTCCTTTGTTTAGTCTTTATTTAGTTGGTCAGGACGTGAGTTGGGTGGGTATTATCTATGTTGTCTGTTTCTATGTGGGGTTTTCTCYTTTGGCCTGATATGGTTCTCAATCAGAGGCAGCTGTCATTCATTGTCTCTGATTGGGAACCATATTTAGGTAGCCTGTTTTGTGTTGTGGGTTATTGTCTATGTTATGTTGCATGTTTGCACAGTGTTTATATAGCGGTCACGTTCGTCTTATTCGTTTTGTTGTTTTTGTGTAAGTGTTCTTCATTAAACTTGTATTCAAACCACGCTGTGCTTTGGTCCGCTTCTTACGACGATCGTGACAGGTAGAGTTGCCGCTTTCAAAGAGCGGGACTCTAACCCGGACGCTTATAAGAAATCCTGCTATGCCTGCCGACGAACTATAAGGCAAGGCGTTGATTCCTACTACACTGGCTCCGACGCTCGTCGGTTGGTGCAGGGCTTGCAAACTATTACGGACTACAAAGGGAAGCACAGCCGCAAGCTGCCCAGTGACACAAGCCTACCAGACGAGCTAAATGTTTTCTATGCGCCCCGTTCCTTTTTCTTTCCTTCTCTGCTCATTTCTCTTGTATGGATGTATCTGTCTATGTATCTGTCTCTCAGGAAATTCTGGAACTAAATGACTACCGACCAGTAACACTCACTTCAGTCATCATGAAGTGCTTTGAAAGGCTAGTTAAAGATCCTATCACCTTCTCCCTCCCCAACACACTCGGCCCTCTCCAATTCGCCTACCGCCCTGACAGATCCACGGACGACGCAATAACCATTGCACTGCACACTGCCCTTAACCACTTGGACAAAAGGAATATGTGAGGATGATGTTCATCGGCTAGAGCTTGGCCTTCAATACCATGGCACCCTTTAAGCTTATTACAAAGCTCACGGACCTGGATCTTAACTCCTCCCTATGCAACTGGGTCCGGGACTTCTTAACGGGTGCCCCACAAGGGTGCGTCCTCACATTGCCTGCCCTACAGGACACCTACAATACCAGGTGTCACAGGAAGGCCAAGAATATCATCAGGGACCCCAGCCATCCAAGCACTGTTCTCCCCGCTTCAATCAATCAGATGCGGGCAGTACAGGAGCATCATGGCAAAAACTGTAAGACTGGACAATAGTTTCTACCCTCAGATCCTCAAGCTGCTGAATAGCCACCACTCGTNCTATGTTATGTTGCATGTTTGCACAGTGTTTATATAGCGGTCACGTTCGTCTTATTCGTTTTGTTGTTTTTGTGTAAGTGTTCTTCATTAAACTTAGAAGAATGTATTCAAACCACGCTGCGCTTTGGTCCGCTTCTTACGACGATCGTGACAGAATAACCCACCAAAACCGGACCAAGCAGCGTGGTAACAGGCAGCTGCAACAGGAGCAGCAGCGATGTCAGGATTTCTGGACATGCGAGCATGATCTGGACTGTGTTAATACTTGGGAGGAGATAGACAGGTGGGCGGTCGACCCAGGGAGAGTGCCGGAGCCCGCCTGGGATTCTCTGGAGCAGTGTGAGGAGGGATACCGGCGAATGGAGGCAGCACGGTGGCGCGGTAGGAAGCCCGAGAGGCAGCCCCAAAAATTTCTTGGGGGGGTGGCACACGGGGAGTGTGGTGAAGCCAGGTAGGAGACCTGCGCCAACTTCCTGTGCTTACTATGGAGAGAGAGAGCGTCGTACTGGTCAGGCACCGTGTTATGCGGTAGAACGCACGGTGTCTCCAGTACGCGTGCTTAGCCCGGTGCGCTACATCCCAGCTCCCTGCATCTTCCGAGCTAGGGTGAGGATCCAGCCAGGGAAGATGGTGCCAGCCCTGCTCTCCAGACAGCCAGTGGGTCTCCTCGGGCCAGGATATCCTGCGGCGGCGTTGCGCACTGTGTCTCCCGTATGTCTGCACAGCCCAGTGGTCCTGTGCCTGCGCCCCGCACGTGCCGAGCTAGAGTTACCATCCAGCCAGGACGGGTTGTGCAGGCCATTAGCTCGAGACCTCCAGTGCGTCTTCACGGTCCGGTCTATCCAGTACCACCAGTGCCAACACCACGCACCAGACCTCCAGTGCGCCTCCACAGCCCAGTACATCCTGTTCCTTCTCCCCGCACTAGCCTTGAGGTGCATGTCCCCAGCCCGGTACCACCAGTTCCGACACCACGCACCAGGCCTACTGTGCGTCTCCAGGGTACAGTACTCCCTGTTACTGCTCCTCGCACTCGTCCTGAGGTGCGTGCCCCCAGCCCGGTACCACCAGTACCGGCACCACGCACCAGGCTTATAGTGCGCCTCGGCAGTCCAGTATGCCCTGTTCTTTCTCCCCGCACTCGCCTTGAGGTGCGTGTCCCCAGCCCGGTACCACCAGTTCCGGCACCACGCACCAGGCCTACAGTGCGCCTCGGCACGCCTGAGCTGCCCGTCTGTCCAGCGCCGCCTGAGCTGCCCGTCTGTCCACCACTGCCTGAGCTGCCCGTCTGTCCAGCGCCGCCTGAGCTGCACGTCTGTTCAGCGCCGCCTGAGCTGCCCGTCTGTCCAGCGCCGCCTGAGCTGCCCGTCTGTCCAGCGCCGCCTGAGCTGCCCGCCAGTCAGGAGCCGCCAGGGCCGCCTGCCAGTCAGGAGCCGCCAGGGCCGCCCGCCAGTCAGGAGCTGCCATAGCCGCCCGTCAGTCCTGAGTTACCCCTCAGTCCGGAGCTGCCAGTCAGTCCGGAGCTGCCAGTCAGTCATGAGCTGCCCTTCAGTTTATGAGCTGCCCTTCAGTTTATGAGCTGCCCTTCAGTCATGAGCTGCCTTTCAGTCCTGAGCTACCCCTCAGTCCTGAGCTACCCCTCAGTCCGGAGCTGCCCCTCAGTCCAGAGGCGCCCCTCAGTCCAGTAGGGCCATTTAGGAGGGTCGCCGTTCCTAGGAGGCCACGGAAGCGGGTATTGACTATGGTGGAGTGGGGGCCACGTCCAGCGCCAGAGCCGCCACCGCGGACAGATGCCCACCCAGACCCTCCCCTATAGGTTCAAGTTTTGCGGCCGGACCTTGGGTCCGCACCTTGGGTGGGGGGCCTATGAAATGTCCCCACCCCCAACGGTCGCTTGCC
>NW_019942546.1:0-61269 GCF_002910315.2 Salvelinus sp. IW2-2015 | reverse complement strand
GGGTGGAGGTACTGTCAGTTTCTGACCTTATATTCCTTTGTTTAGCTCTTTATTTAGTGGTCAGGAGTGATTGGGTGGGTATTAATCTATGTTGTCTGTTTCTATGTGGGTTTTCTCCTGTTGGCGCTGATATAGGTTCTCAATCAGAGGCGCAGTGTCATTCATTGTCTCTGATTGGGAACCATATTTTAGGTAGCCTGTTTTGTGTTGTGGGTTTATTGTTCTGTTATGTTGCATGTTTGCACAGTGTTTATTATAGCGTCACGTTCGTCTTTACTTCGTTTTGTTGTTTTGTGTAAGTGTTCTTCATTAAACGTTGTATTCAAACCACGCTGTGCTTGTCCGGCTTCTTACGACGATCGTGACAGGTAGAGTTGCCGCTTTCAAAGAGCGGACTCTAACCTCGGACGCTTATAAGAAATCCTGCTAGCCTGCCGACGAACTATAAGGCAAGGCGTTGATCCTACTTACACTGGCTCCGACACCTCGTCGGTTGGTGCAGGGCTTGCAAACTATTACGGACTACAAAGGGAAGCACAGCCGCAAGCTGCCAGTGACACAAAGCCTACTCACCGAACGAGCTAAATGTTTTTCTATGCGCCCCGTTCCTTTTCTTTCCTGTTCTCTGCTCATTTCTCTTGTATGGATCGTATCTGTCCCACTTAGTTACTCGTGTCCTCTATCTCCCAGGAACTCAATTCTGGTAAAACCTATATGAACAATAATCCCGGAGCAGTTAAACACCCTCACTGCCACCTCCATCAAAATGCCTGTCTCGACAAAGCTGCTTACGTTACAAAGATTACTCTATTCAAACCCATTTCACACCTCCACCCAAAGCACCTCTACTGCCTGACCCATCTCCCCAGACCCCCAATATTGGTCCGCGCATCTTACCGCGCTCCCCTGATATATCAAAGACGCATAGGTTCAACCAGCCACCCCTATACGACGACGCAATATTACTAATCTGCTAAATACATGAATCTATGATCTACATGCCTTAAACACCATGATCGCCTGACAAATAGGCGCGAATATCTTACTGGTGAGATAAGTGAAATGTAATCTGCGTTAGTTTCATCGCTCAGGAGCCATGCCACCCTTCTAAGGTGGAGCCATCGACTACCCTTTTCTACGCTTATTAACTAAAAGCTTCACGAGAGGTGAACCCTAGCAAGATTTGTTAACCAGACCACCTCATGCGGCGCTATCGACTCATACATGGGTCCGTGAGTAACATTTCTATTATGATCCGGGTTGCCCACCAAGGGTCCGCAGTGCCCCCTCTATACATGCGGATGCCATTGTGCGGTTGGAGCACAGCGCCTTCAGCACACCATTGCAACCATATGACCAAGTTGGCTACACAGGTGACATGGATAGCCCCAAAGAAATTGCTACATAGCCACTTTACCCGCAGCACATCCACAAAGGCATCGACTGTTACCCGCTTCTTGGCAGATCAAATCCTGAGAGTGATGTAACAGTGCGGTCTGTAGTACAAGGAGACATGCATTGATGCACAAAACACTGCAAAAGAATCACGTGACAATAATTTTTTGCTCACCCTACCAAGGATCCTTCGAGTCTGCCCTCGTGGACAATGAAGCCACCACTTCGCTCAGATGGCTATTTGCACTCACCCCCCCCCACCCCCGCGCGCCTCACTCGGTCCCTATCTCTCACTCCAGTATGAGGAAATGTCCCTCACCCCTGGTGACCAGAGAGGTCGCTTAGGCCTGATCGTGCGTGCCCTCCTAATATGGAAGACTCAAAATGTCCACTAACGTTTCTTGAATCCCTGCTACCCTGCTGCTCTCCCTATGGAAATTCCCCCAACTGACTTTTACTCTGCCCCCGACTCAACTACATTCGTCACTGTGCATTGTATTATTACTTTTTTAAATTATGATTTGTATTGTTTTTTCACCCCCTCAATGGTAATGCTGCTCCCCCTATGGTCATTCTCCCCCCACCCGTTCAACAGTCTTTACTCTGTCGCCACCCCAATGGACATTTGTTTAATCATCACTTCTACAGTTGTTATGATGTATATAGTGCTATTTCTATTTCTAGTGCTGTTTTTTTATTACCATTTTCATATCACTTAGTCCTGCATGTTGGTACTCGGAGCCTAAGATTTTCACTGTACCCTGCAATCACACTTGCAACCCTGTACATGTTAAACACTGAATCTGAATTTTTAAAAATAATTCTGCACCAAAAAACCAATGATCTTATGCACTTCTCTCTCTATTTCTCTCTCTCTCTCGCTCTCATACTCACACCAACACTCACACGGCTAGAAGATAATTAGCCTATACGCAACATGGCTAGCTGGAGTTGGCAAGCTGGTCTATCTTAATTCTGCAGCCTATTAACCAACCTGGCATCTTAACGTGTGCTGCAACAAGTTTCCATGCTGAATTTTTGGAATTCTGGTCACGGTATACATCAGAAGTTGTGTCGAATATCGCAGGGTACACGGAGAAAGGCAACATTTCTGCGTGATCTGGACTCTGAAGATGCGGAGCATGGATTGTGACAATTGTGTAAAATGTACCGTACGCCAACGTGATGACACAGGCTGTGTACACGCGGCTTAACACTGTAATATCATATTTTATAACTTAGCTACTCAGGATGGCAATAGCTTTGAAATGCCCACCTGAGCCAAATTGTGATTTAGAATTGTGTGAGGGCGGGGATGCAGGGTTGTGTTCCGAACAAAACAACAAGAAAAAAAGCACCTTATAATTGATGACACTTCTTTGAGTCATAAAGGTGCATTGAAATGACTTGGAGACACCAGTTAGTCCTCTCACTCAAACGCTTGTCATGTTTTTATCTTATGTTGCACCTACCCCACATTTTTCAACAAATATTTTTATCATGTTACTGAATGTATGCAGAGTATTTTCAGATTTTGTTATCAATAAATGCGTCAAAAAGTGCAGAATGTAAATTCACATAAAATAAACAGTGTTTGGATTCAGTCTTGTGTCAGGTGAACTGTTGTGTCCTCACCTTTGGTCTAATAATTTCCCCATAATTTTGAAACTGTTTCCTTTCAATTCCCATTCAAAATGATGTTCATATTTATTCTGTAAGAAGCATTTACAGTTTTTTCCAACTGCTTACACACGTTTTCAAAACTGTCTCCTTTTTTCAAAACTCTACACACAATTCCCAAAACTGCACACACAAAATGCAAAATGCCTCACAAAATGTAACACTGCATTCAAAATGCCGTAAACCCATGTCAGAATGAAGCATTTGCATCAAATGGCAAACACTGCTTTCATAATAGTACATTTTTGGATATACCATGTAAACACTGTTGTTCTAAATCTAAAGCTCTTTGGTCTTTCATAGGCTTATATCTACATTTCAATACAATGTTCTACAGTGAAAGTAATCTGCTGAGAGGGGTAATAAGTACACTGTAAACACCAATGCAATGTAGAAACAGGAAATATTTATTAGGCCAAACATTACTGTTGTATACAGTAGCATACAACAAAACCATAAACATATGTAAACCAAAAGTATATTCTTTAGAATACAGTAAAGAACACAATTGTGTGTGTGGGGTCCCGGGGGGGCAGTCCAGGAATTCGAAGGGGGGGGCAGTCACCAGTGCTAAGCTACGCTTCATCTCTTCTCTGGCCTGGGTCTGGCCACAATACTTCGTACACATCACAAGATACGTTTTCTTTTGCCAAACATCGAGGGAAGTATCTCCTAGCATGGCGTATCCAACCTTGGACAGAGGCAACCTCTATGTCCCCACATGCGTCCTCCATTGCCTGGAGAAGCGGCATGCGGGCATAGGGTTGGCGATCATACACTTTCCAYCGCKAGGCTGAGAAGAATTCCTCTATGGGATTTAGAAAAGGTGAATATGGGGGTAGMTACAAAACTATAAATTGTGGATGGGTGGCAAACCAGTTTTGGACCAGAACAGCCCGGTGAAAACTAACATTGTCCCATAAAACCACAAATCTAGCAGGCTCCTGATCTGGATCAGGGACAAGCATTGTGTAAATTGCATCCAGAAAAGCGAGCATATGGCCGGTGTTGTACGGACCCAGTGTGGCATTGTGATGGAGGACCCCGTTTTGAGTGATGGCAGCACACATAGTTATATTACCCCCACGCTGTCCAGGGACATTGGTAATTTCCCTCTGTCCTATTACATTTCTTCCGCGGCGCCTGGTTTTGGTGAGGTTGAAGCCAACCTCATCCACATAAATAAATTCATGGCGAATTACATGGGCATCCAGCTCCAATACTCTCTGTAASAGACAAAWGGATATACAGATYWGTAAATATGGTATGTCTGAAGTACTGGAAGTAGTGTTGCATACATACCTCTACAAAGTCATGTTGCATATTCTTGACTCTGTCAGAGTTTCTCTCAAATGGCACCTTGTAAAGTTGTTTCATCYTCACTCGGTYCCGTTGMAGGATGKGTTGTATGGTCGACAGGCTTACAGCATTGATGTTGTTAAATATGGTGTCATTATTCAAGATATGCTTTCTTATCTCTCGAATCCTAATTGCATTGTTGTCCAAAACCATATTTATAATTGCAGTCTCTTCTACATCTGTAAACAAGCGTCCTCGTCCTCCATGATGTCTTTGCCTTTCCACTCTGTACAGAATTCAAACACAGTATGTGTTCAGCATAGGAACTGTAAACAATGTACAAAAAAATGTAGTACAGCATGATAACCAACCTCATTCATTCAATGCAGTGCAGTAAATGGATGGCTTAGAGTTACAAATGTTTATGCAATACTATGCAGTCATACGTATCTTACAGTACATTACTGTAATGCTACAATAGTCATTAGATAGTTGCATACCTGTTCTCATTTCTGAAGGTTCGAATTATGGACGCCACTGTAAATCGACTCAAGTTGGGCTGGACTCTCAGTCCAGCCTCTCTCATGGTCAAACCGTGGTTGATCACATGATCAACAAGTGTTGCCCTAATCTCATCAGAGATGGCTCTCCTTCCTTCTCTTCTTTGCCCTCGTCCTCTTCTTCCTCTTCCTCTTCCTCTCCTTCCTACTCCTCTTGCTCTCTGTCCATTGTTGGCATCCATTGTTCAAAACAGGTAATCTGACCTTTGACCTATTTATAGGCCTATACTACAGTAAAGCAGTGATTGGTTAGTGTTTGCACATGTGAGGAGTGTGTGTGTGACCTGGTGAATAAGTGTAGCATTTTGATTGGTTGTGTTTGGAAAAGGAAAGCAGGTCACTTTCTGTTAGATTTTTGTGTTTTAGGTAGAGAATTGTGTGTAGTGTTTTGAAAAAAGTGTTTTATGCAATTGACAACTGAGTCAAAGGCTGAGAAATAGCTTATGGTTTTGGATATTTGGTGTGTAGTTTTGCACTTTGAGTGAGAGGTTTCAAAAATCGTGTGACATGAAAAGATTTTGTGTGTAAGCAGTTGGAAAAAACTGTAAATGTAACCCTATCCATATAGGCCAATTCCCATGAGTGTAAAGGTTTAAGGAAACAAATAACATAGCCTACAGTATCCCCTGCTCTGCTTCAGGTCACTAGTGATATCAGGTCAATATTATAATATTAAATATTTATCAGATGTGAGTTTAGTAGAAGTTGTTGTGTTGTAAGTGTTGATGGAATGAAGAAAACACTTTTCTTTGAGAGAGTATGTTTGTCATGCATTTTAACACACACACACACACACACACACACACACACACACACACTGACCATACTCAGTAGCAGACACTAAAACAAAGCATTAAATATAAAGGAGGTATTTCTGTCCCTGTTTCTGTTCTCCATCAATAATGAATGTAGAAGATGATGTTTCTGTGGTCCGGTCCTCTCTCTGGTTTTCTGGAAATGTGTGTGTATGTGTGTGTGTGTGTGCTACAAGCTCCCACAGTCTCACTGCAGAATTATACGTTAAGGTTTGGGATAGGGTTTAAAAAAAAACGAGTGTCCACCACTGGGATTGTACGTGCAACCTTCTGATCCAGAATCATGGATTACATCTGTCCACCACCACCATTCATAACACCCTAGAAAAACCCAAGCCTAATGGATGGTAATAGCGCTCACTGTTGCCCCTAGTGGACAGCTTTGAAGGAATTTCTCGACATCCTCAGGACATGGACAGACGTACAATTTCGAAGTCAATCTTGAGCTATCTTACTGGTGTGTGTGGGTTTGTGTTATTGTGTGTGCGTGTGCATGTGCATGGGTGGGTGTGAGTCATATCTCCATCAATCCCAATAAGGGACTCAGTAGTGCAACAAAGAGGGCATCCAAGACTATCGAATACTTACCTCAACACACATTTCTCTGTCTATGTGCATTTCTCTGGCATCTGTGCGGTATTTGTGTGACATGTCCCTGCATGGGGTCTGCCTGGCCAGTGTGTCGGTCTGCCTGGCCAGTGTGTCTGTCTGCCTGGCCAGTGTGTCGGTCTGCCTGGCCAGTGTGTCTGTCTGCCTGGCCATTGTGTCGGTCTTCCTGGCCAGTGTGTCTGTCTGCCTGGCCAGTGTGTCGGTCTGCCTGGCCAGTGTGTCTGTCTGCCTGGCCAGTGTGTCTGTCTGCCTGGCCAGTGTGTCTGTCTGCCTGGCCAGTGTGTCTGTCTGCCTAGCCAGTGTGTCTGTATGTCTTGAGTGAACTGAACTGAACACAGCTGTCTGTGTCATGCGTCATTCTGCTTGTCTCAGACTCCCTATTCTATCGGTCTGACTGGAATGCGTAGGTGTTGCCGTTGTGTGTATGTAGTGTTGTGCGCATTTTGTGTGTGTGTGTGTGTGTGTGTGTGTGTGTGTGTGTGTGTGTGTGTGTGGTGTGTGTGTGTGTGTGTGTGTGTGTGTGTGTGTGTGTGTGTGTGTGTGTGTGTGTGTGTGTGTGTGTGTGTGTGCGCATGGGTTGTTGTGGTGTGTGTGGCGCATGGTTGTGTGTGTGTGCCTGTGTGTTGGGCACCAGGCTAGCTGATGGAGTGTTTTCAATCCGGAGTGACAGTACAGTATGACCATCCTAACATGGAGCTGAAAGCTGAATGAGTTGACTGAATAGCATGGTGCACTTTAGCAGAATAGACTGTGTCTGTGTGACTTCAAAAAAACACACCAAGCACTTGAACACAACCTGGTTGGGCGATCAGCTGAACACTCACAACCCTAGAGGCTGGAGAGAGCTGACTGAGTGATGACAGTGTGGACATTCTGAAAGCCAGCTTCTACCGAGTCAGAAACCCAGATCCGGGAGCACCCCCACCCCCCACCAGTAAAAAAGCTGAATAGCATAGCTAGCATAGCGTCACAAGTAATAGTAGCATCTAAATATCATTCAATCACAAGTCCAAGATACCAGATGAAAGATCCACTTCTTGTGAATCCAGCAATCATTTCTGATTTTTAAAATGTTTTTACAGGAAGACACAATATGTAAATCTATTAGCTAACCACGTTAGCAAAAGACACCATTTTTCTTTGTCCACCATTTTTTTCTCCACCAGTAGCTATCACCAATTCGGCCAAAAAAAGATATTGATAGCCATTAACCAAGAAAAACCTCATCAGATGACAGTCTGATAACATATTTATTGTATAGGATAGTTTTTGTTAGAAAAATGTGCATATTTCAGGTAGAAATCATAGTTTACAATTGCACCACCATCACAACTCGACTAGAATAAATACAGAGAGCAACGTGGTATTACCCATTTACTCATCATAAACATTTCATAAAAATAGACAAAGCATAGCAATGGAAAGACACAGATCTTGTGAATTCAGACAATATTTCAGATTTTCTAAGCGTTTTACAGCGAAAACACAATAATCGTTATATTAGCATACCACATGTGCAAACGTTACCCCAGCATGAATCCAAGGCATGAATCCAAGCAAGGGGAGCGATAACGTTATGATCACCAAATATATAAATTTTTTCACTAACCATTCTCAGAATTTTCCGATGACAGTCCTGTAACATCATTATTACAAACATACATATAGAGTTTGTCAAAATGTGCATATTTAGCACAAAAAAACGTGGTTATACAATGAGATAGTAGCAAAATTGGCCTGAAAATGTCGGGCGCTATATTTGAGAGTGATCTAGTCTAATCGATAAAGCTAATCATAAACTTGACTAAAAAATACAGGGTTGACAGGAATCGAAAGACAAATTAGTCTTAATGCAATCGCTGACTTACATTTGTAAAATTATCCTTACTGTGCAAAACCGGGTCGCCAAGCGAAGCATAACAAAAATGGCGACATATGCGTTTAAAATTTTCAACAGAACAGCGATTTTCATCATAAATAGTTCTTACTGTGAGCTGTTCTTCCATCAGTATCTTGGGCAATGTATCCTTTCTTGGGTCTAATCGTCTTTTGGTCGAAAGATGTCTCTTGTCCCGTCGAAATGGCCAAAACGTTCGGTATGTACAGGAAAACGTCCCAGCTCATGGAAGGGTGTCACAAATAAATGCCTCAAAATCGCACTAAACGGATATAAATTGCGTTAAAACGGTTTAAATTAACTACCTTATGATGTTTAACACCTATAACAAGTAAAAACATGACCGGCGATATATTACTGGCTAAACCAAGGCTGGAAAGAGGTCGGTCCAAACGTCTTCTCGCCGTCCGAGCGCAGGGTCCAAAGGAAAGCTACTTCCGGTCTTTTGTGTTTTATACGGGCCCTGATTGCGCAATCGACTTCATTCAAATTGTCACCACTTACTGACATATAGAGGAAGGTGTAGGCAGTGTTTGTATCCTCATAGCATTTACAGGGACATTAAAACTGACCTGGGACCAGAGGCCAAGATTTCTGAAATCTCACTCCCTGTCAGGAAAAGTGCTGTAGATAGAGTTCTGTTCCACTCAGAGACATAATTCCAACGGTTATAGAAACTAGAGAGTGTTTTCTATCCAATAATAACAATAATATGCATATTGTACGAGCAAGAATTGACTACTAGGCAGTTTAATTTGGCAATGTCAAAAAAAATAAAGTGCTAACAGCACCCCCTATTGACAAAAGGTTTTAAGAAATTAATAGTGAACAGGCTAACAATATAACCTTCTATTCTAGTTTTGACCTGCTGCTGGCTTACACTGTAAATCCTCTACACCTCTCTCCCTTCACTCTCTTTCTCTACTTCCTTATTCCTTGCTCTTTCCCTACAGAATAACTATCTGCAGTGTTACAGAAGTGTAAGCCCTGTAGTCATGTGTTAGGACTGCCTGTCCTACATTTTTTATTTCACCTTTATTTGACCAGGTAGGCCAGTTGAGAATAAGTTCTCATTTACAACTGCGATCTGGCCAAGATAAACCAAAGCAATGCGACAAAAAACAACAACACAAAGTTACACGTGGGATAAACAAAAGTACAGTCAATAACACAATATAAAAATCTACATACAGTGTGTGCAAATGGAGTAAGGAGGTAAGGCAATAAATAGGCCATAGTAGCGAAGTAATTACAATTTTGAAAATTAACACTGGCGTGATAGATGTGCAGATGATGATGTGCAAGTAGAAATACTGGTGTGCAAAAGAGCAAAAAAAGTAAATAAAAACAATATGGGGATGAGGTGGATAGTTGGATGGGCTATTTACAGATTGGCTGTGTACAGCTGCAGCGATCGGTAAGCTGCTCAGATAGCTGATGTTTAAAGTTAGTGAGGGAGATATGTCTCCAACTTCAGCGATTTTTGCAATTCGTTCCAGTCATTGGCAGCAGAGAACTGTAAGGAAAGGRGCCCAAAGGGGTGTTGGCTTTGGGGATGACCAGTAAGATATACCTGCTGGAGCGCGTGCTACAGGTGGGTGTTGCTATGGTGACCAGTGAGCTGAGATAAGGCGGAGCTTTACCTAGCAAAGACTTATAGATGACCTGGAGCCAGTGGGTTTGGCGACGATTATGTAGCGAGGGCCAGAGCCGACGAGAGCATACAGGTCGCAGTGGTGTATTAGAGCTGAGAACAGTATCGTAACGGTTTTCTGTTATACAGTACATGTAAAAAGGCTGTAGAACAGGGAATTTATTTTATGGATCAAAGGTTCATAATGACATGTTGACAGGGGATGGACAATGAAATCCACACGCAGATTTATCTTGCTTTACACACATACACACACACACATCTACGAACGTCATGTTGATGTGAGATTATATATCTGCAGTAGCCTACTCAACCATGGCCCACGGATGAGATGAGAGAGAGTTTGTAATGCATTTAAGTGGCTAGTGATACAAACACGTACACACATACATCCACACACTGACGGTACTCAGTAGCAGACACTAAAACATGCATTATATTAAGGTGTTTCTGTCCTCCATCAATAATTAATGTTGATTGGATGTTTCTGTGGTCGTGTCCTTCTAGTAGTCTGGGCCTGTTGTGTGTGTGTGGTGGTGTGTGTGGTGGTGTGTGTGTGTGTGTTGTGTGTGTGTGTGTGTGTGTGTGTGTGTGTGTGTGTGTGGTGTGTGTGTGTGTGTGTGTGTGTGTGTGTGTGTGTGTGTGTGTGTGTGTGTGTGTTGTGGTGTGTGCACTGGCTAGCTGATGGAGTGTTTTCAATCCGGAGTGACAGTACAGTAGACCATCCTAACATGGAGCTGAAAGCTGAATGAGTTGACTGAGGAGAGGCATGGTGCACTTTAGCAAAATGTACTGTAAGCTAAGCACTTTGGTACATCGCGCTGTAGCGTACAATTGAACTTATTTTAGCACCCCAAAAAACGTAATCTTCCAGGTCAACTGTAATATAATACATTGTAAAGAACAATTATTCCCCTTTAGCAAAATCAATGACGAGACCTTCATGCCAGCCCATCTCTGCATGATTTGAAGAGGCAATGAGCTCTGTCGGGTCATTTAAAAAATGACGGGTGGGGAAGCGAAACCTACTGTGTGATGGGAAAGGAGAGATAAGCTGTGTGGGGAAACAACTTTTTTCACCCGATCTGTCCAACTTATCGCTTCTAAAATGTAAATAAACACTATACAACATAAGAGTTTATATATGTGTCATTACATACAGTGGGGAAGAAGTATTTGATACCTGCCGTTTTGCCGATTTTCCTACTTACAAAGCATGTAAGGTCTGTAATTTTATCATAGGTACACTTCAACTGTGAGAGCGGAATCTAAAACAAAAATCCCGAAAATCACATTGTATGATTTTAAGTAATTAATTCGCATTTTTGCATGACATAAGTTTTGATACACTCAAGAAAAGCAGAACTTAATATTTGGTACAGAATCCTTTGTTTGCAATTACAGAGATCATACGTTTCCTGTAGTTCTTGACCAGGGTTGCACACACTGCAGCAGGGATTTTGGCCCACTCCTTCATACAGACCTTCTCCAGATCCTTCAGTGTTTCGGGCTGTCGTGGGCAAACGGACTTTCAGCTCCCTCCAAAGATTTCTATTGGGTTCAGGTCTGGAGACTGGCTAGGCCATCTCCGGACCTTGAGATACTTCTACGGAGCCACTCCTTAGTTGCCTGGTGTGTGTTTCGGGTCGTTGTCATGCTGGAAGACCCAGCCACGACCCTCATCAATGCTCTTACTGAGGGAGGAGGTTGTTGGCTAAGATCTCGCATACATGGGCCATCCCTCCCTCAATACGGTGCAGTCGTCCTTCCCCTTTTGCAGAAAAGCATCCCCAAAGAATGATGTTTTCACCTCCATGCTTCACGGTTGGGATGGTGTTCTTGGGGTTGTACTCATCTCTTCTTTCTTCCTCAAACACGGCGAGTGGAGTTTAGACCAAAAAGCTCTATTTTTGAATCATCAGACCACATGACCTTCTCCCATTCCTCCTCTGGATCATCCAGATGGTCATGGCAAACTTCAGAGGGGCCTGGACAGCGCCTGCTTGACAGGGGGACCTGTGTGCGCTGCGCTGCAGATTTTAATCATGACCGTGACGTAGTGTGTTTAATGGTTTTCTTTGAGACTGTGGTCCCAGTCTCTCTTCAGGTCATTGACCAGGTCCTGCCGTGTGTTCTGGGCTGATCCTACCTTCCTCATGATATGATGCCCCAGAGGTGAGATCTGCATGGAGCCCAGACGAGGGTGTGACCATATCTTGAACTTCTTCTATTTTCTTCTATTTTCTATAATGCCCAACAGTTGTTGCCTTCTCACCAAGCTGCTTGCCTATTGTCTGTACCCATCCAGCCCCCTTGTGCAGGTCTACAATTTATCCCTGATGTCCTTACAACACGCCTCTCTGGTCTTGGCCATTGTGGAGAGGTTGGAGTTGTTTGTGAGTGTGTGGACAGGTTCTTTTATACAGGTAACGAGTTTCAAACAGGTGCAAGTTAATACAGGTAATGAGTGGAGAAGGAGGGTTCTTAAAAGAATAACCTAACAGGTCTGTGAGAGCCGGAATTCCTTACTGGTTGGTAGGTATCAAATACTTTATGTCATGCAATAAAATGCATATGAATTACTTAAAATCATACAATGTGATTTTCTGGATTTTGTTTTAGATTCCGTCTCTCACAGTTGAAGTGTATCTGATAATCTTACAGACCTCTACATGCTTTGTAAGTAGGAAAACCTGCAAAATCGGCAGTGTATCAAATACTTGTTCTCCCCACTGTACCTATCTGATGCTTTGTGTCGAATTTTAATTGCGTTTTAGGGCGGCAGCGCTAAAGTTATCTTCTGAAGTAAACAGCGGCTGTCGCGGCTTTTGAGAGTCATGATGGCTTGCAGTGATGACGGCAAAAAATGTATGCATTCAGTTGTACAATTGACTAGGTATCCCCCTTACCCTGTCCCTGTCCCTTTCTTGTTTTTAAACTGCGAAAGAAGCGTTACACCTGGTAGAGAGAGGCTGAACGACACAGAATGAGTTGCTTTATGCGCGCTCTACACTACGTCATGACACGTCACAATTTAACGTACAGCAGCGGAGGGGTCCGGTTTTTTAACTTCTCTCCAATACTATCGGTCCATTACCTTGTCAATCAATGCTTGAATAGAAACGTAGTTTACACCCCAGATTTTGATGCCGACACAGTCGCWACAGTTCCATTAGTTTTGATCATGTTGTGGGAGAGGTTGTTGTCCTGGCACCACACTCACATCAGGTACGGAGAGCAAGATCACACAGTCGTCCGGAACTGCTGGTGCTCTCATGCATAGTTCACTGTTGCTTGCCTCAAAGCGAGCATAGAAGGAATTGATCTCGTCTGGTAGGCTCGCCTCATGGGGCAGCTCATGGCTGGGTTTCCCTTTGTAATCCGTGATAGTTTGCAAGCCCTGTCAAATCCGATGAGCGTCAAAGCCGGCATAGTAGGATTCGAACATAGTCCTATATTGTTTGATGGCTCGTCGGAAGTCGTAGCGGGATTACTTATAAGTGTCTGGATTAGTGTCCCGCTGCTTGAAAGCAGAAGCTCTAGCCTTTAGCTCAGTGAGGATTGTGCCTGTAATCCATGGCTTCTTGTTGGGATATGTACATACGATCACTGTGGGGACGTCGTCGTTGATGCATTTAATGAAGTCGGTGACTTCTCAATGTTATCGGATGAATCCCGGAATATGTTTAAGTCTGTGCTAGCGAAACAGTCCTGTAGCTTAGCATCCGCTTCATCGGACCACTTCCGTATTGAGCGCGTCACTGGTACTTCCTGTTTGAGTTTTTGCTTGTAAGCAGGAATCAGGAGGATAGACTTATGGTCAGATTATGCCAAATGGAGGGCGTGGGAGAGATTTGTATTAATTTCTGTGGAGTAAAGGTGATCTGGAGTTTGTCTGCCTCTTGTTGCCCTGGTGACACACTGGTAGAAATTAAGTAAGACAGATTTCAGTTTCCCTGCATTGAAATCACCGGCCACTAGGAACGTCGCCTCTGGATGTGCATTTTCTTGTTTGCTTATGGCCTTATACAGCTCGTTGAATGCGGTCTTAGTGCCAGCATCGGTTTGTCGTGGTAAATAGACGGCTATGAAAAATATAGATAAAAAAGTTATTGGTAAATAGTATGGTCTGCAGTTTATCATGAGGTATTATAACTCAGGCGTGCAAAACCTTGTGACTTCCTTGACATTAGAGATTGTTAACAAGCTGTTGTTAACAAAGAAATACACACCTCTTCTTAACCTTATCATAGCTGCTATTCGGTCTTGACAATGCATTCAAAAAACAGCTATATGTATATTATCCATGTCCTTGTTTAGCCACGACCCTGAGAAGCATAGGATATTACAGCTCTTCAGGTCCCGTTGATAGAATAGTGCAGAACGGAGCTTGTCCAATTTGTTCACTAGTGATTGTACGTTCACCAATAGAAAGGAGGGTAGAGGCAGTTTATTTACTTGTCGATGTAGTCTCGTCAGGGAGCCCACACGTTTGCCCCACTTGCACCGTCTCTTCCTCTTTCGAGTCCCGGGGTTTAGGGCCTGCTCTGTGATGAGCAGTACATCCACAGCTGCTGACTCATTAAAGTAAGAATCTTCAACCAAAATTGAGGTTAGTGATCGCTGTTCTGATGTCCAGAAGCTGTTTTCGGTTATAGGAAATGGAAATGAAACTAGCAGAATTGGTCAGGAACCTGTAAGACAGCATGCTATCAATCGCTGCAGCGCCGTCAGTCTATGCCGTTGAGTTAAATACATATATTATTCAGACTCTAAGACTACTCTTTGTCATGTGTTGAAATGGCTTGGTAATTCACACATTTCACGACATTGCAACATGACAGCAGTGCAGGTTTGATTGAATTCCAGCCATCTACTGGGCAGAGATAAGACAACTAGGAGGCAGCAGAGAAGTGTGTCTCATTTTACAGATGGGATACAGGTGTGTGTGTGTGTGTCTGTGTGTGTGTGTGTGTGTGTGTGTGTGTGTGTGTGTGTGTGTGTGTGGTGTGTGTGTGTGTGTGTGTGTGTGTGTGTGTGTGTGTGTGTGTGTGTGTGTGTGTGTGTGTTGTGTGTGTGTGTGCGTGTGTGTGTGTGTGTGTGTGAAAGAGTTTCTGATTACATTCCTGATGAAAGTATTCCATTGTGTGACCAGCTGTGTCAGTTATTAGCTCTGTCATCTGTGTGTGGTGTGTGTGTGTGTGTGGTGTGTGTGTGTTGTGGTGTGTGTGTGTGTGTGTGTGTGTGTGTGTGTGTGTGTGTGTTGTGTGTTGTGTGTGTGTGTGTGTGTGTGTGTGTGTGTGTGTGTGTGTGTGTGTGTGTGTGTGTGTGTGTGTGTGTGTGTGTGTGTGTGTGTGTAATAATGTCCACTCTACTCTACTCCTCTCTTCTCTTCTCATCACATACACACACACACACATACACGGCTCCCTGAGGCCTGTATACAGTAGGAATTGACATGCTGTATCATATGATCAGGGAAAGAGAGAGAGGACTCCTGTAATCTGTGAATGATGGGGAATGGGAGGGGAATGAAGAGAGATGGAGAGGAAGAGAAAGGATGGAGAGATGGAATGAGGGGGAGAGAGAGGGAGCTGCAGAATAGATGTGTGTTCTCATTGTGGGAAATCAACATTAATCCACTAGCAGTACAGAGACCCCTGCTTGCGGACTGTACACACTAAGAATCCTATTTCATAACGATTCAGCAGACTATTGCAGCTCTGTAAACTATCAATTAATCTTTACAATGTAACAGCTAGTGTGTCTCGTTCTGTTGAAAGGTGTCCCAGAGTAACAGTTGTGTGTCTGGTGTCTGTTAGAGACACAAGCAAGAAACACGAGCAATGGACATTAGACCGGTGGAAACCTGTCCCTTGTACTGATGAGTCCAAATTTGAGATTTTTGGTTCCAACCGCCGTGTCTTTGTGAGACGCAGAGTAGGTGAGCGGATGATCTCCGCATGTGTGGTTCCCACCGTGAAGCATGGACAAGGAGGTGTGATGGTGTGGGAGGGCTTTGCTGGTGACACTGTCTGTGATTTATTTAGAATTAACCAGCATGGCTACCACAGCATTCTGCAGCGATACTCCATCCCATCTGGTTTGCCCTTTAATGGGACTAACATTTATTTTTCAACAGGACAATGACCCAACATACCTCCAGGCTGCGTAAGGGCTATTTGACCTAGAAGGAGAGTGATGGAGTGCTGCATCAGATGACCTGGCCTCCACAATCACCAGACCTCAACCCAATTGAGATGGTTTGGGATGAGTTGGACAGCAGAGTGAAGGAAAAGCAGCCAATAAGTGTTCAGCGTATGTGGGAACTCCTTCAAGACTGTTGGAAAAGCATTCCAGGTGAAGCTGGTTGAGAGAATGCCAAGAGTGTGCAAAGCTGTCATCAAGGCAAAGGATGAATCTAAAATCAAAAATTCACTTTTTTGGTTACTACATGATTCCGTATTTGTTATTTCATAGTGTTGATGTCTTCACTATTATTCTACAATGTAGACCATATAAAAAATTAAGAAAAACCCTTGAATGAGTAGGTGTGTCCAAACTTTTGACTGATACTGTATATATAAAGCTCTGGAAAAAATTAAGATACCACAGCAAAATGATCAGTTTCTCTGGTTTTACTATTTATAGGTATGTGTTTGGGTAAAATTAAATTTTTTGTTTTATTCTATAAACTACTGACAACATTTCTCCCAGAGCTGTATATATTTTTTTACGACGCCTACTTAACTAGCGAATGCAGCTAGCTAGTTTAGCCTACTCAAACACCCGGCTCAAACAGAGAGGGATGCTATGTTAGCCAGCTGGCTATGGCTATCCAACACTGGAACTCTTCGAAGTCAAGGTAAGCTTTCGGTTTTATTAATTTATTGCCACCGGGGCCCGCCGGTGTAACTGATAAACTCCTTGCTGCTGAATGTACTGCATGATTGTAGCAGGTTTACTAACCCATTAGTTCTAGTAGCCATGTTGAATATGACATTAATATGGTGACAACGATGTTTGTAGCGGTTAGTAGTTATGATATGAAGGTTTGGCTTGGGAAGGTTTTTTTCGCCTGGTGACAGAAAGCTAATGTGTTGTACACTCAAGTCCACAAGCAAAGGGAAAAGATGAGCGCGTAGATGCAAAAAGGAATACAACAATCAAAGGGATCATGCTTTTTTTGTGTGGCTGCTAAGAAAGTGAACAGTTTTTCGTTTGATCAGGGGTGTATACATTCCGCCAATTCTGTTGAAAAACATTTTCTTAAATGGAAGCAAACGGAACAAAACCGGAATAAACATAGCTGAATTTGTCCAATAGAAACTCTCGTTTGCAACTGTTGGACTAAAGATTACAAATAGTCCTCCCTCATCTTAAATGGCACCACCCGCTACTGGTTTTTACCCGTCTGTTTTGCCCCATAGTTGCGCATGTGTCGGTTTTGTTTCTAAACCACCAACCCATCAATGTTACTGCCCACTAAAGTACCTTTGCCCTCCATCTTACAGAGCTGCTGTTTTTGGATTTCAAAGTCGTCTTGTACTATAGCTGTAGTGGATTTAGTGTTCTCCTCTGCTCTGTGACCTCAGTCATTACATCTATCTGGATCCAGATAGAGCCAACACTAACACACTGTCAGTGGCTGGACAATCCATTAAAAGAAGTAGCTCAAAGCTCCATTTTATAGACTACATCATATAACCTGGTTCATGTCATTCATAAAACAGAGTAAAAAGTAGTATGCCAGTATAGGAGGGAGGGGATGAATAAAATATGTGCTTATGGAAAATATGTGCTAATGTTTCACGAGGTCAGAACAGATTTCCTCTGGCATATTTAGCAGCTGTAGCATATTTAACAGGTCTAGACTGTTACAGACAAAGCTGTTCATTACCACTACATCATCTAGACCAGGGGTGGACAATATGCCTGGAGAGATACTGGACTGTGGAACACACATGACAGCCAAAAGCCTGCATGCATGCATACCCAATGGTTCACAGTAACCTGGAAGTTTCCATTTCTGTATATCTCATTTTTACAATCTCTCTATCTCCATGTCTCTTTATCTCCTTCTCTCTCAATGTCTCTCTCTCTCTTTCATCTCATTCATTACGCCCAGCACACCCAATTACTGGCTACATTCTCTGCGGTGTCTCGTTTATTCAGTTTCTTCTCTCCATCCTCTTTCCTCCCCAATTTTCCTGGTTTGTCAGTTCAGACATGCTTAGAGGCTACTAGTTGTGTGTGGTGTGTGTGTGGTTGTGTGTGTGTGTGTGGTGGTGGTTGTGTGTGTGTGTGTGTGTGTGTTGTGTGTGTGTGTGTGTGTGTGTGTGTGTGTGTGGTGTGTGTGTGGTGTGTGTGTGTGTGAGTGAGCGGTGGGTGGTCAACTATGTCTTGTCGTAGTGTACTGTGAGGGTGATTGATACAGGATTGCTCACCTGCTCTCTCTCTCTCTCTCTCTCTTCTCTCTCTCTCTTCTCCTCTCTCTCTCTCTCTCTCTTCTTCTCTCTCCTTCTCTTCTCTCTCTCTCTCTCAATTCAATTCAATTCAATTCAATTTCAACTTTAAGGGCTTATTGGCATCGGAATCACACGTTAACATTGCCAAAGCAAGTTTAAGTACAGTACTAGTCAAACGTTTGGACACACCTACTCATTCCAGGGTTTGTATATATTTTTTGCTATTTTTCACATTGTAGAATAATAGTGAAGACATCAAACTATGAAATAACACATATGGAATCATGTAGTAACCAAAAAAGTGTTAAACAAATCAGATGCTTCAAAGTAGCCACCTTTGCATTGATGACAGCTTTGCACACTCTTGGCATTCGCTCCACCAGTTTCAACTGGAATGCTTTTCCAACAGTCTTGAAGGAGTTCCCACATATGCTGAGCACTTGTTGGCTGCTTTTCCTTCACTCTGCACTCCAACTCATCGTCAAATAGCCCTTACACAGCCTGGAGGTGTGTTGGGTCATTGTCCTGTTGAAGAACAAATGATAGTCCCACTAATGCAAACCAGATGGGATGGCGTATCACTGCTGAAGGATGTGGTAGCCATGCTGGTTAAGTCTGTCTTGAATTCTAAATAAATCACAGACAGTGTCACCAGAAAAGCACACCCACACCATCACACCTCCTCCTCCATGCTTCATGGTGGGAACCACACATGCAGAGATCATCCACTCACCTACTCTGTGTCTCATAAAGACACGGCATTTGGATCCAAAAATCTCAAATTTGGACTCATTAGAAAAAATGACAGATTTCCACTGGTCTAATGTCTTATTATTTGTGCCCTTTAGTAGTGCTTTCTTCACAGCAATGCGACCATGAAAGCCTGATTCACGCAGCCTCCTCTGAACAGTTGATGTTGAGATGTGTCTTTTACTTGAACTCTGAAGCATTTATTTGGGCTGCAATTTCTGAGGCTGGTAACTCTAATGAACTTATCCTCTGCAGCAGAGGTAACTACGGGTCTTCCTTTCTTGCCATAATATGGATTTGGTCTTTTACCAAATAGGGATATCTTCTGTATACGCCACCTACCTTGTCACAACACAACTGATTGGCTCAAAGCATTAAGTTGGAAAGAAATTCCACAAATTAACTTTTATCAAGGCATACCTGTTAATTAAAATGCATTCCAGGTGACTACATGATGAAGCTGGTTGTGAGAATACCAAGACTTTTCAAAGCTGTCTTCAAGGCAAAAGGTGGCTACTTTGAAGAATCTCAAATATAAAATATATTTTGATTTGTTTAACACTTTTTTGGTTATTACATGATTCCAATTGTGTTATTTCATAGTTCTGATGTCTTCACTATCATTCTACAATGTAGAAAACAGTAAAAATAAAGAAAAACCCTTGAATGAGTAGGTGTGTTCAAACTTCTGACTGGTACTGTAGATAATTAACAAAATTAACAAAAGTGAAATAAACAATACAAATTAACAGTAAACATTACACTCAAAACAGTTCCAAAAGAATAAAGACATTTCAAATGCCATATTATATGCAAATAGTTAAAGTACAAAAGGTAAAATAAATAAACATAAATATGGGTTGTATAAACAATGGTGTTTGTTCTTCACTGGTTGCTCTTTTCTTGTGGCAACAGGTCATACATCTTGCTGCTTTGATGGCACACTGTGGGATTTCACCCAATAGATATGGGAGTTCATCAAATTGGGTTTGTTTTCGAATTCATTGTGGATCTGTGTAATCTGAGGGAAAAATGTGTCTCTAATATGGACATACATTTGGCAGGAGGTTAGCTCAGTTTCCATCTAATTTTGTGGGCAGTGTGCATATAGCCTGTCTTCCGTTCGAGAGCCATGTCTGCATACGGCAGCCTTTCTCAATAGCAAGGCTATGCTCATTGAGTCTGTACATAGTCAAAGCTTTCCTGGTCAGATATTCTGCCACTGTAAACTCTCTGTTTACAGAGAGCAAACTAGAACTAGCATTCTAGTTTGCTCAGTATTTTTGTTAATTGTTTCCATTTTGTCAAGTAATTATCTTTAGTTTTTTCATGATTTGGTTGGGTCTCTCTCTCTCTCCCTCTAAAGTTCAGCCTGTGGGAAGGAACACAATTATTTAATCTTCATGGTCTCTGCTTTTTTTTCTCTCAATTTCTTCATTCCTTTTCATCCTCCCTCTCTCCCTCTCTTCCTCCCTCTCTCTCTCACTTGTTTAAGTCAAGCAGTTTCTCAGCAACTTTCTCTATTTGTCAACACGCCATCTCTTCTCTCTTTGCTTTAGAGTCTCTCCCTCTGTTTTTGGATGGCACACGGAGAGGAGTGGGTGAATAAACAGTAGGATGGACAGAAGAAGGGAGGGACGGAGAGATGGATGGAGGGAGAAGGGAAAGAAGATGAAGAGAATATAAAGCGAAAAACAAAACAATTTTGATTTCCAAGATTCGCCTACTGCTAGTTGTGTGTGTGTGTGTGTGTGTGTGTGTGTGTGTGTGTGTGTGTGTGTGTGGTGTGTGTGGTGTGTTGTGTGTGTGTGTGTGTGTGTGTGTGTGTGTGTGTGTGTGTGTGTGTGTGTGTGGTGTGTGTGTGTGTGTGGTGTGTGTGTGTGTGTGTGTGTGTGTGTGTGCATTTGTGTGTGGTCAACTATGTCTTGTCTGAAGTGTTACCGTGATGACTGATTTATACAATATCTCTCTCTCTCTCTCTTTAAAGTTCAACCTGTGGGAGGGAACACAATATCAGATCTTCAAGGTCTCTGCTTTTCTTTCTCTCAATTTCTTCATTCCTTTACATCCTCCCTCTCTTCCTCCCTCTCTCACTTGTTGAAGTCAAGCAGTTTCTCAGCAACTGACTCCTTATTTGTCAGCACTCCATCTCTTCTCGATTTTCTTTTGGATGGCACATGGAGAGGAGTGGGTGAATAAACAGAAGGAAGGTCAGAAGAACAGAGGGAGGGAGATGGGAAAGAAGATAAAGAGAAAATTGAGTGAAAAACTATGAGATCTTGTGTCCAAGATTCACCTATTGCTGAGAGTTTGTATCAATGTGTTTGTGTGAATGTAAGTGTATGCTTGTGTCTGTGTGTGTGTGCGTGTGTGTTTATTTGTGTGTGTGTGTGTGTCCAACATGTCCCTACCGCAGGCATAGTCTCTTATAGCCCTCTCTGTCAGATTGGTCCCATCTGCTACCAAGACGGGTGCAGTCTGGGCCTAGGAGGGAGAACACTGAAACACACACACACTAACTATCTGGCTAGTTAGCTCAGCCTGMTCACACCAAATCCAATGCAGTATTCAAAGTTCGTCTGGGTCCACAGGACATCAGGAAATGCCTTCAACACCAGCCACTAGGGACCACGGTGTGCGCTATTGTCACGATCATCGTTGTAATCATACTCAGACCAAAGCGCAGCGTGGAATCGGTTCGATATCTTTTCATTTAAGTGAACCGAACAAAAAAACAATAAAGAATAAACGATACGTGAAGCTCAAGCAGTGCTCACAGGCAACTACACAGAAACAAGATCCCACAAAACAGAGTGGGGAAATGGCTGCCTAAATATGATCCCCAATCAGAGACAACGATAAACAGCTGCTTCTGATTGGGAACCATACCAGGCCAACATAGAAATAAATGCACTAGATCACCCACCCTAGTCACACCCCGACCTAACCAAAATAGAGAATAAAAAYGCTCTCTATGGTCAGGGCGTGACAGCTATTACCATAAAGTAGCTCCAGCGATTTCAATCCCAGTGCTAGACACTGCTAAAAAATTAAAAATAATGTTCCAAACCTTAACTCTTTAACGCCCACACCAGTAGAAATCCACTTTTTCGAGCTAAAAGACAACGTCAGGAGCTTACCCATGATGTTTCTCAACGATTTAAGTAAATAAGTCATCATTTTAAACAAAGTATGATATATTTGGGCTTTAAGTGACAAATCCGAACTGCCCACTTCGTGAAAATCCATGTGAATGCGGTGACTTTTCCTATGATATGACATACATATTTATCCACCTTATCTCAGCCCACTGGTCACCATAGCAGCACCCACTGGTAGCACGCGCTCCAGCAGGTATATCTCACTGGTCACCACCAAAGCCAATTCCTCCTTTGGTCGTCTTTCCTTCAAGTTCTCTGCTGCCAATGACTGGAACGAACTGCAAAAATCTCTGAAGCTGGAGACTCATATCTCCCTCACTAGCTTTAAGTACCAGCTGRCAGAGCAACTCACAGATCACTGCACCTGTACATAGCCCATCTGTAAACAGCCCATCTATCTACCTACCTTATCCCCATACTGTATTTATTTATTTATCTTGCTCCTTTGCACCCCAGTATCTCTACTTGCACATTCATCTTCTGCACATCTACCATTCCAGTGTTTAATTGCTATATTGTAATTACTTTGCCACCATGGCCAATTTATTGCCTTAACTCCCTTATTTTACCTCATTTGCACTCACTGTATATAGACTTTTTGTTTTCTTTTGTTCTACTGTATTATTGACTATGTTTTGTTTATTCCATGTGTAACTCTGTGTTGTTGTATGTGTCAAATTMCTATGCTTTATCTTGGCCAGGTCGCAGTTGCAAATGAGAACTTGTTCTCAACTAGCCTACCTGGTTAAATAAAGGCAAAATAAAAATAAAGCAGCCCATGTTTAGTTTCAGGTCTGGGTTTTATTTGAATGTTACCACCCACCAGCATGGCATTGTTTATTAAAGGCCATGTTGCAAGCTAAATATGCAATATACATCCCTTGTAGATGGATTGCTAAAGAAAATAAAATTGTGACGCACTTGCGTTAGTAAGCAGCCTGTGATTTTGCCTGTGACATTCGTTCAGGTGAAGACCCTGGAGCTGACTGAGGACAACATCTGGTGAAGACACCGATTCTACAAACAAGTAGATATTACACCTCGGCCTGAATAGGCAAGTCAGTTATTATTATTATTCTTTTTTTAATTGAACCTTTATTTAACTAGGCAAGTCAACAAATTCTTATTTAGCGGTAAGGCACTGCATCTCAGTGCAAGAGGTGTCACTACAGTCCCTGGTTCCAATCCAMGCTGAATCACATCCGGCCTTGATTGGGAGTCCCATAGGGCAGCGCACAATTGGCCCAGCGTCGTCCGGGTTTGGTCCGTCCGGGTTTGGCCGGACCTCTCACAAATACAAGCAGTGATGAAGTCAATCTCTCCTCCACAGTACCCCCCCCCCCAAAGGACAGTACCCCCCCTTCAAAGGTGAGGACTCCGGCCGCAAAACCTGAACCTATAGGGGAGGTTCTGGGTGGGCATTACTCCGCGGCAGCGGTTCTGGTGAGGGACGTGGACCCCGCTCCACTTCTGGCTCGGCCCACTTTAATAACCGAGCGGTTCTTTAAAGAGTTACTATACAACTATTTTCCTTAGATCATTAAAACTATCCATAATACATATCAAGACTAGTATAAGTGATAAGGCAAACGTGTCAAAATACACATTTTAAACATTTTCATGCACAGGCTCTGGCAGCTCCGGACTGAAGGGAGAACCTGGAGGGAGGAGATGGAGAGACAGCCTGGTCCTTGGAGGAGGCACAGGATAGACCGGGCCGTGGAGGCGCACTGGAGGTCTCGAACTAAGGGGCTGCACAACCCGTCCTGGCTGGATGGTGATTTTAGCTCGGCACATGCGAGGCGCAGGCACAGGACGCACTAGGCTGTGCAGACACACGGGAGACACAGTGCGCAGAGCCGACGCAGGATATCCTGGCCCGAGGAGACGCACTGGCGGTCTGGAGAGCAGGGCTGGCACTATCCGTCCTGGCTGGATCCTCACCCTAGCCCGGCAGATGCGGGGAGCTGGAATTTAGCGCACCGGGCTCAGAGCACGTATTGGAGAGCTGTAGCGCCGAGCTGGCACAGGACGTGCAGGGTTAGGGAGGCGCACAGGAGGCCTGGTGCGTGGGACTGGCACAGTCTTCACCAAATGGCTAGCACGCACCTCAGGACGAGTATGGAGAGCTGACTCAGGTGACATCAAATCGCGGACACGCTCCGTCGGGCGGATGTCGTGCCTCATGCACCTAAACAGCAGCTCTCTCATTGCTCTCTCCTCCAATCTCCCCATGAACTCCTTCACAGTCTCGGCTTCGCTTCCTTTACTCACCTCCAATTTCACCCCATAGCCCAGGGCCTGACCAGTCCCACGGTAAGCACGGGGAGTGGGCTCAGGTCTCCAACCTGACTCTGCCACTCCCCGTGTGCCCCCTTCCCAAAAACAAATTTGGGCTGCCTCTCGGGCTTCCTTGCCAGCCGTGTTCCCTCGTATCTCCAGTTCCCTTCTCCTGCTGCCTCCGCCTGTTCCCATGTCCAGTCCTCTTCTCCACGCTGCTTGGTCCTTTCTTGGTGGGTGGTTCTGTAACGAACGTCGTCTGGAGAAGGAGAAGAGGACCAAGGTGCAGCGTGGTAAGTATTCATAATACGTTTAATAAATATGAACACTCGAACAAAAACAACAAAACGACAAACGAACAGTTCTGCAAGGTGCAACAAACACTAAACAGAAAAATAACCCCCCACAACTAACAGTGGGAAAACAGGCTACCTAAGTATGGTTCTCAATCAGAGACAACGATAGACAGCTGCCTCTGATTGAGAACCACACCAGGCCAAACACCTAGAAATACAACACATAGACATACAAACATAGAATGCCCACGCACATCACACCCTGACCAAACAAAAAATAGAAACATACAAAGCAATCTACGGTCAGGGCATGACAGTATGTTTAAGTTATCACAGAATTTAGCAACATTTGAAGACCAACATGATGTCGTGACTTGACTTAACATTAATCTGATGACTGTTATTTATCTAATCAACTACCATGTTTAATTGTTACACGATTAAATTAATCATGTGACAATTAACTCATTAGGATCTGGGGCACCAAAGATAGAGGTTCTTTAAAGAGTTACTATCTCTCGAATTATACTCTAGAAGGTCTTTCCCTATCACATAAACAGTCAACTTATTAATCATAACCTTGTATCAACATCATCATTCTGAACAGTCGTAACCTTGCATCTGCAAAAACCTGAGCCTTACTTATGATTCAGTGCTACACAAATAAGTTTAAATATTTATTTACTAGCTAATTATATGGTAACACAGAATAAACATACACACTTAATACGTTAAAAACAGGTCCCTAGCGGAATGACACAACATGGCTGCTTGTTACAAAAGAGATGGAGAAAGGGCAGAGAGGGACAGAGACACTTAACAATGGTACTTTCAGAAACTACTCTCACTTACAGTAATCATATACTTTGCACACAAACCAGCACCCTCTTTAAAACTTCTTATGGCTGCATCCCGCTACCGGGATCGATATGACAGCAGCCAGTGAACATGCAGGGCGCCATTTTCAAAACATCAAAAATCTCATAATTAAAATTCCTCAAACATACATGTATCTCATACCATATTAAAGCTATTCGTGTTGTTAATTCGTTGTTCTGTTGAAAAATGTAAAACTATTATTCGGCCATTAATTTCGGTGCGGTCTCGCTTTAGCGCACGCTGTATGTCGTAGTAACGTTAATTAAAATCTAACACAGCGGTTGCATTAAGAACTAATGTATCTTTCATTTGCTGTCCAACCTGTATTTTTTAGTCAAGTTATTATGTTATATTAGATTATGTGCCTCTCCCAAGATTTCTCCGACATTTTGTTGGCAGCTTGGCTATATTCTCATTGTATAACCACGATTTTGCCGCTAAATATGCACATTTTCGAACAAACAATATATGTATTGTGTAATATATGTTATAGGACTGTCATCTGAAGAAGTTTAGAAGGTTAGTGAAAAAATTAATATATTTTGCTGGTTTATTCGTTATCGCTACTGTTGGCTTGAATCAATGCTCTTGTGTGGTTGGCTATTTAGTAAGCTAATATAATGCTAAATTGTGTTTTCGCTGTAAAACACTTAAAGAATCTGAAATATTGCTGGATATCACAAGATCTTTGTCTTTCATTTGCTGTACGCTGTGGTATTTTCATAAATTTTATGATGAGTATTTAGTAATTCACGTTTGCTCTCTGTAGTATTCTAGTTGCTTTGTGAGAGTTGTGATGGCTGCAATGTAAAACTATGATTATACCTAAAATATGCACATTTTCGAACAAAACATATGCTATACAATAAATATGTTATCAGACTGTCATCTGATAAAGTTGTTCTTGGTTAGTGACTATTTATATCTTTATTTGGTCGAATTTTGATAGCTACCTATGCAGGAAAAAAATGGTGGGGAAAAAAAGTGTGTCTTTTGCTATGTGGTTAGCTAATAGAAATACATATTGTGTCTTCCCTGTAAAACATTTTAAAAATCAGAAATGATGGCTGGATTCACAAGATGTGTATCTTTCATTTGGTGTCTTGGACTTGATTTCATGAACATTTTATTATATGATATCCCGTGCTTTAGGCTAGGCTATGCTAGTCAGCTTTTTGATGGGGGACCCGATCCGGTTTGTGACTCATTAGAGTTAATGCAATCGCCGTGTTAGAATTCTAAAAATAACTTTAGTACAACATGCAGCTTATGTTATAGCGAGACAGCGCCAAAAATCAAGGCGGAAAACACAACAACACATTTTCGACAGAAATAGGAAATAACATCATAAATGGGTTCTACTTGTTGAGCTTCCATCAGAATCTGCACAAGGGTCCTTCGTCTAGAACAATCGTTGTTTGGTTTGAGAATGTCCTTTTTCCCTCTCGAATTAGCAAGCAAAACTTGCCAAGTTGCGCGAAGCTGTCCATCGTGAACAAACGCAGAGAACGGAACACGCCAAAACTCCCGAAAAAATTCAATAATCCGATTAAAACTATTTGAAAAAACATACTTTACGATGATATTGTCACATTTATCAAATAAAATCAAAGCCGAGATATTAGCCGTCTATACAAAAGCTTTAGAAGCCAATGCTGATGTACTTCCTGCCGCTTCCTGAACAAAGGAATTTGGGGTCATGTCTTCCAAGCTCTCTCTTTTGACCATAGAAATAGCTATACACTCCATTTCACCTCTCACAGCCATTGACATCTAGTGGAAGGCGTATGAAGTGCATGTATACTAATAGATTTTCAAGCAAATGATTAGGAGCCTGAACAGAGCCCATTTTAGATTTTTCACTTTCTGACAGGAAGTTTGCTGCAAAATGAGTTCTGTTTTACTCACAGATATAATTCAAACGGTTTTAGAAACTTGAGAGTGTTTTCTATCCAATAGTAATAATAATATGCATATTGTACGAGCAAGAATTGAGTACGAGGCCGTTTGAAATGGGCACCTTTCATCCAAGCTACTCAATACTGCCCCTGCAGCCATTGAGTAGCTAAGGTGTATGTCAATTTCCGACTTCAACTGTATGTACTGTATTCTACACCATCTACTGCATCTTGCCTATGCCGCACGCTATCGCTCATCCATATATTTATAGTATGTACATATTCTTATTCATCCCTTTACATTTGTGTGCATTTGTGTGGATAAGGTAGTTGTTGTGAATTTGTTAGATTACTTGTTAGATATTACTGCATAGTCGGAACTAGAAGCACAAGCAGTTCGCTGGACTCGCATTAAATCAAATCAAATCAAATGTATTTATGTAGCCCTTCGTACAACAGCTGCTATCTCAAAGTGCTGTACAGAAACCCAGCCTAAACCCCCAAACAGCAAGCAATGCAGGTGTAGAAGCACGGTGGCTAGGAAAAACTCCCTAGAAAGGCCAAAACCTAGGAAGAAACCTAGAGAGGAACCAGGCTATGAGGGGTGGCCAGTCCTCTTCTGGCTGTGCCGGGTGGAGATTATAACAGCACATGGCCAAGATGTTCAAATGTTCATAAATGACCAGCATGGTCAAATAATAATAATCACAGTAGTTATCGAGGGTGCAGCAAGTCAGCACCTCAGAAGTAAATGTCAGTTGGCTTTTTTAGCACTTCCGGTGAACAGGTCAGGGTTCCATAGCCGCAGGCAGAACAGTTGAAACTGGAGCAGCATTAACATCTGCTGACCATCTGTATGTGACCAATAAAATGTGATTTGATGTATGATCACTGTCCATGGTACTGAAAGTCTTATATTTGCTAGTGATACTACAGTATACTGTTTAGCACCAAGTAGAAGTATACTGTATGTGTGTGTGCCATGTGTGTGTGGGAGTGTGTGTACAGTAATTTGTGATGTGTGTGGTTGAGAGTGTGACTCATTACTGTGCAAAGCCAAGGCCAATGATAACTATGTGTGATGTATGTTGTTCAATGTGTGAAGAACGGGTGTGTATGTGTGTGTGTGTGTGCGTGCGTGCACTGTCAAAACATGCAATCACTCACTCTCACACACAGCTTGTTTAACAGAAATATTCATTTTCAAATAAATTGGAACAAGTGTCCGTTGAGTCTATTCCAATACATGCAATAAAGGGGAACTATTTTGTGAATTCTATTTGCTGTAGGAAAAATATAAGGTCACAAATTGTATTCACTCGTGTGATTTGTAAGACGTACTTTGCATACTATCACATGTATAGGGACATGATTCCCTGCATAACTCTAGCAGACATACAGTACATCGTGTGTGTGCGCGCGTGCGTGCATCATGTACGTGAATTGTGTTTTTGTGCACAGGAGTCTGTGTGTTCAGCTTGTGGCTTGACTGACAACACAGTAAATAAATCTCACACAGAGAGACAGTACTTGGCTTTTTACCATCACCAATTCATCACACACACAGAGACAGAGACAGAGAGAGAGAGAGAGACACACACAGGGAGAAAAACGGAATGAGAGAGGGGTAAAAATACTGTTCTATTTTGTTGTTGCTGTTTCAGTAATCATAATGATAATGATGAGCAGACCAGCAAAATGAATTTCTGCTGCATGTTTACTTCTTCATCTCCCCGGCAAGTTATTCTCTCTCTGTTTTTCTCTCTTGCTGCTTTCTCACACTTAAATCGGGCAGTCAGAGTGTGCATAAGATTGGATGCAAACTCAGGCTTTAAATCAGAACATAGAAGATATAATGCAAATTAATAAATGGTGCATTGCAGCCAATCCATAAATCTATTACAGAAACAGACTTCCTCCAACTAGCTTCTCATGGCACACACACACACACACACACACACACACACACACACACACACACACACCACACCACACCACACCCCACACACCACCCACACACACACACACACACACACACACACACACACACACACACACACACACACACACACACACACACACACACAACACACACACACACACACACACAGCACACACACACACACACACACACACACACACACACACACACACACACACCTCCACACACACGCTCACACAACACAATGCCTCTCACACACGCACACACACACACATGCGCACACCACACACGCTCACACACACACTCACACACACACACACAACACACACACACACACCACACACACACACACACACCACACACACACACACACACACACACACACACACACACACACACACACACACACACACTTGACATATTAGCAGTGTCAATAAGAATGTGTTGTTATTGAGACTGCTGGTAAGCAATGATTTGAAAACAATAAAAAATATTTTCAAGTGCACAGTGCACAAGTGCCTCTTTAAGTGAACACCATTACTACCAAAAGCATGAGTGTCTGTTTTCCTTTCCCACGCTATCACAACTGTAACACTGTATTCTATGTTACTGTTTTTTTATCGCTTTGGTACTATTTTCACAAGTATATGGTGAATTTTTTTAACTACTATTACAAAACTCCAAACTGGTAACACGTGTAATTCAGCCAGTCTTACATTCAAAACCTTTCATTGTGCATTCATTTTATTTGTAGACATATTTCACCACACAACAATTGATCCAACAAATACGTCTACTGGGAAATATACATTGGTTTAATCACCAAAACACAACATAATGATATCTTCTCAATGTAGTTATTTTAACAACCAGTTAATCGAATAGCAAAACATTTAAGATACAGTACATGTTTCAAAATTGCCCTTGAATGTAGTATGCTACAATACTGTAAATCACCATTCATCCCATGTGTGATCAAAGGTGTGATCATTGAAGACATATTCCACAATGTAATTAAATGAAAGAAACTATTCTTTGCAGGCACTAGTTTGCATCAAGCCTGTCTTGAGAATTTCCCCATAGGTTTTCATCAAAATCGCAAAAATATATCCTCATGCACCTGGAGAAAAACCTTTTGGCATGACACTAGCAACATCAGACTTGTGGGTTCGATTTCCACTGGGTTCACATACAATACCATCATTTGTGGGCTGTTGTTACTTTGGATAAAAGTGTCTGCTACGTAAATGGCATATACTACAATAATTAGAGTTCTGTATTGGCCAATGTAATTTTTGTAAAGCAGTGTGAACCCTCCCTTCCCCATCAAAAAGACCCCAGCAACTTTATTTTGGATACATGCTGTAACGAACGTCGTAATCCTCCTCGTCTGAGGAGGAGCAAGGATCGGAACAAATCGCAGCGTGGTATGTATCCATATTTATTCGAACACTTATTAAACACGAACAAAAACAATAAACAAAACGAAACCAACGACGCTACAGTCCTGAACATGTGAACCTATAAAACAAAGAACGCAACGAACAGGAACAATCACCCACAAACAAACAGTGAACACAGCCTACCTAAATATGGTTCCCAATCAGAGACAARGTAAAACACCTGCCTCTGATTGAGAACCATATRAGGCAAATCAGACACACCTAAACCAATGAGACACATAACATAGACTACACCCACCCAGCTCACGTCCTGACCAACTAAACAAAGACTAAACAAAGGAAATAAGGTCAGGAACGTGACACATGCTTACTGTATAGGGCAGGAATCATCAACTAGATTCAGCCGCGGGCCGATTTTTTCTTGAGCGGATGGTCGGAGGGCGGGAACATAATTACAAATAATTTGTAGACAGCAAGAAGCCCAAACAGATATAATGTTTGACTAAAACATAATCATTTCAAACCTTGCTTACATTTGTATACGATCGCGTGTCGTTCTGTTATGGGTGAGATTACTTGTGAACAGATGTATTTAATTTAAATCCATTGGAGTTGAATTCCTGGTGTTTTTACAGTCTTTTATGTCCAACAATAAAAATTATATATTTATAATATATAATATATTTAAAATATGTAAAAATAAATTGCTCAGAAAACTTGGGGGGCCAAATAAAACCACATGCAGGCCAGTTGGTGAACCCTGGTATAGGGAATGGATTTTTTTCTTGTTGTAGACTTTCTAGATTATTTGCATATTGGTATTATATTGATTTTGTTTTACTGCACTGTATGAGCTAGAAACTCAAGCATTTTGCAGCACCTGCTGTAACATCTGCTAATCTGTGTACGGGACAAATAAACGTTTATTTGTTACATACAGTATATCTGTGATCTTGTCAATATCAGATCAAAAAATGTACTTACTGTGAAGGCAGTCACTCTCATGTCTCACCTACAGCCCTAAGGTTTGACTCCCAGCCAGGTCACACCAGATCGACTTCAGTATTCAACGTTTGTCCAGGTGCCCAGGACGTCGCGAGGTGCCTTCAATACCGTCGGCTTGCCAGGGCTTTGTGGATTTGCATAGAGGAAGGGCTTGAACCCCACACTCCGGCTCCAAGGATCGCAGGTTTCATCCCCGTGCTAGGGACTCGTTTACATTTTTTTCAGTTTTAACCCTATTCCAAACCTGAACCCTTATCTTTACCATTCAGAATTAATGCCTAACTTAATGCCTAACCTAACTGTCAAAATGTTGGATTTAACCTGTGATACTCTGAGCCTGAGTTCACGGATTACAACTTAACGTAGCATGCTAGTTAGCCTATAACTACATGTTTAAGTCATACAGATCTTAGACAAAGCACAAACCCACCGTCGCTGGGCCAGACAGGACTGGCAAAAAGTGCTCTTCACTGACAAGTTGCGGTTTTGTCTCAACAGGGGTGATGGTCAGATTTGCGTTTATCGTTGAAGGAATGAGCGTTACACCGAGGCCTGTACTCTGGAGAAAAATCGATTTGGAGGTGGAGGGTCCGTCATGGTCTGGGGCGGTGTGTCACAGCTTCATCGGACTGAGCTTGTTGTCATTGCAGGCAATCTCAACGTTGTGAGTTACAGGGAAGACATCCTCCTCCCTCATGTGGTACCCTTCCTGCAGGCTCATCCTGACATGACCCTCCAGCATGACAATGCCACCAGCCATACTGCTCATTCTGTGCGTGATTTCCTGCAAGACAGGAATGTCAGTGTTCTGCCATGGTCAGCGAAGAGCCCGGATCTCAATCCCATTGAGCACGTCTGGGACCTGTTGGATCGGAGGGTGAGGGCTAGGGCCATTCCCTCCAGAAATGTCTGGGAACTTGCAGGTGCCTTGGTGGAAGAGTGGGGTAACATCTCACAGCAAGAACTAACAAATCTTGTGCAGTCCACGAGGAAGAGATGCACTGCAGTACTTAATGCAGCTGGTGGCCACACCAGATACTGACTGTTACTTTTGATTTTGACCCCCCCTTTGTTCAGGGACACATTATTCAATTTATGTTAGTCACATGTCTGTGGAACCTGTTCAGTTCATGTCTGAGTTGTTGAATCTTGTTATGTTCATACAAATATTTACACATGCTAAAATAAACACTTTTTTTGCTGAGGTTAGATTACATTGGCACATTTAAGATCTGGCACATTTAAGTTTTGGCACATTTAAGATCTGGCACATTTAAGATCTGGCACAAATGGCACATTTAAGATATGGTTTCAATGGTTGGTTGGAACGTGGTGATTTAATTAACACCAGAGTTGTGAGTTTGATTCCCTCATGGTCCCATATTGTATACTGACAATATACAGTATACAGTGTCACTTTTGATAAACATTTATACTAAATCAATGTTTCTCAATGTGATGTTGCAGACCAGTCCTTTAGATGGTTGGCTTACACCAATAAGTCAATTTTTCAAGTGCTAGAGAGGACCCAAGAAGTCCCTAGCTCTCTTGCTAAATTATCAAATGGTATCAATAATGATGCTATTCTACACATTTTGTCATGAGGCTGAGAGAAAATGTTGTTGAATGTTTTATTTTCTGGCTTGAGAAATTGGTCTTTGCTAAGAAGCAATTTTTGTTTATTTTTTACCATTTTAATTGAAAACAATAACAGTAAGGTACTTAATTGTTACCCAGAAATGATTTGATATTGAGATAAAAACAGCTGCATTGGACCTTTAACATAAGACTTAGCACCCTTGTCCAGAAGTTCGGATCTCTTGGCTACCCCCCAAACTCACAATAATATTATTTGTACACTGAACAAAAATAGAAACGCAACATGCAACAATTTCAAAGATTTTACTGAGTTACAGTTCATATAAGGAAATCAGTCAATTGAAAAAAATCCATTTGACCCTAATCTATGGATTTCACATGACTGGGAAAACAGAGTATGCATCTGTTGGTCACAGACACATTTAAATAAAAGTAGGGGTGTGGATCAGAAAACCAGTCAGTATCTGGTGTGACCACCATTTTCCTCATCCAGTGTGACACATCTACTTTGCATAGAGTTGATCAGGCTGTTGATTGTGGCCTGTGGAATGTTGTCCCACTCTTCTTCAATGTCTGTGCGAATTTGCTGGATACTGGCGTGTGGCTGGGGCTTGGTGGTTTGTCAAAGCTGTGGTGACGATGCCACTGACTTCAAACTGCCCCCGTGTGATGTACCTCCGCCGTTGTCTTCAAACCATCACTACTTCAACGAGAACGTATGTCTTGGCATGCCAACGGCATTCGTTGATGGTTGTTCTTACCGTCATCTAGACCACTTGCAAGGTGGTTTGGGATTGGTATGACACAAGACCAAACAAAACAAACACCATCTCTGAATCCACTCTGGTCTGCTGTCACTTATCTCGTGTCTGGCACTTACAAAACCTCTTCCTGATTTGAAACCAGTCTATTAGTGCAAGAAAAACCTCAGAGTTGTGCATCCTCCTCAAAGGAGGAACTTCTTTTCACAGTCCAACTTCCTGACAGGCAACTGGATCAAGAAGATCCTGAAGCTGAAAGGAGAGATCAACTCTCAGGTCGCCATCGATCTCTGTAATAAAGCATCGCTAGCATTCCTGCAGCGACATCTAGGTAAGGATCTGTGTGGTGTTCATTTGATTTGTGAAGGAGGGTTGCTTCAACATTTGCCTGGAAGCCCGATGTTGAATTGCATTCTACGTATGGCATGGTTGTCTATTGCACAATGACAATTCATTGTGTCTGAGATGACATAATGTGAAAGATTCCATTTGTTTTCCACACCTGGTGCAAACCACTTCAATTTCAACTAGGCAACAGGACCAGGCAGTGTACAGGCAGTGACTAGTGTACTTATCACCCTGCAAACTGTGGTGAAACACAACTTTTCGGAACTTGCAATCTGCACACACTCAAACTATGCCAGAAGCACCTTCTTATGCCACTTGCCGTTTTGGAAACAAAAGAACATGACTACTTCAAGTGGCAAAGAAGTGAAGAACAAAGAGCTCATTCCAGCTTGTGTCAACCTAATAACAAACACAACATTCAGGTGTATTGGAAGAAAGTCAAGGGACACTCCAAATCACCTGGTCGTGACAAACTTGGCAATGACCATGCCAATAGCATGGCGAAATCTGGTGCAATTCCCGGCACTCCTTGGGTGTTTGATGCTTGGGACATCGGTGCCCCCATGGTGTCTGCGTTCACACGTATCCATGTAGCACCGCGGGAAACATCTTTGCACAAACATAACGTGTTGCTAACCCATTCATTCCAGAAGGGTGACCTGGTAGCAATGCAACACCAAGATGACACCCACCCTTTCTTGTGTGATCCTGCCAATCACCCAGTGACCGAGCTGGCTTTGGCAGGATCACACAACTTGCCTTTGCTGTACGCCACTAAACAGCACCTCACACTTGTAGATGACCTACTGGTATATGTTTCGGAAACCGACGCCACACAAAGGTGGGTGGTTCCCAAAACACAGAGGGGGATAATGATAGCTCATGCCCACGATGAGCCATGTGGTGGCCATAGGGGGTCAAGGCGACACGCAAAACATTGCGACAGCATTGCGACAATACACTGGCCTCACATGGAACAAGACGTGGTACAATACATGAGGGCTTGTCTAGTTTTCTGCCAGTTTCAACCGTCCCAGAGACACTTCACAGAGCACCCTTGCAGCGCAAGGTGTGTCTTACCCTTGGAGCGCATTCCAGATCGACTGGGTCAGCCCAGTTGCCAGGTCAGCAAGAGGCAACAAATATCTCCTCAAATTGACTTTCGCATTCACAAAGTGGGTGGAGTGCCTGCCAGCAACCAGTAGAAACCACATCCGTTTGCTTGCTGAACCATGTTTTCAGTCGTTCTGGCCTGCCAGGAGAGACCGTGGACAGCGACCGAGGAGCGACCCATCTTTTGGATGCTGTAATGACTGAACGGTGGCTGATTCTGGGAGTCAAAGCCATACTCCACATCGCATACCACCCTAGGAGCTCCGGCAGAGTAGAAAGGAGAAATCAGACAATCATCAGAATTCTGATAAAATATGTGGTAGCCAACCACAAATATTGGGACCTCAAACTCCCACTGGTAATGATGGCAATCAGAGCCACACGCAATGGGTCTACGGGAATAACACCATTAGAGATGATGACGGGCAGGCAAATGATGCTTCCACTTCAACTCCTGTACCAACCTGAAGATGTCGGTGCAGCCACCGCATACACAGCTCATCAATACGTGGCTGACTTTTGAACCCAACTCCAGACTACCTTTGCTTACGCTCAAGGAAAGCTGGAAAGTAGTGCAGAAGGTGACAAAACCCATTATGACAAAAATGCCTCACACCAGGAGTTTGAGGTCAGGGATAAGGTCTGGTACTACATACAGTGGTTCCTCCTTTAAAAGTTGCGAGCTTACACCACGGGACTTAGAGGTACCCAGCATCACGGCTTCATTGCTCGAGACCACCGAAAGGGGGAGTTAGAGCACTCATTATGCATTTGGGTCCCAAGGTTTTTATATGACCAATCATGTTGAGTGGTTCCAATGACGAATTTGATGCAAACCACCCGTTCCTGGTGACTTTCTTCAGCAAAGATGGCTGACAAAACATTACGATGGAAGCATATGTAAATAGTTATAACGGCATAACAAGTCAAGCAATAKATGTATAATTGAGAGGAATATGTTAGTTATTGTAGAGACAAACGTTTGTGCATATTTTTTTTCATAAAGTTAATTTACAAAAATTGCTATTTAGCAAGTTATCTGACTAGCTAACATTAGCTAGCTAGCTAGCAAGTGTTATGACATGATTATGAATTTATGATTTGTGTTGTTTAATGTTTTTGGGACTCCTGAGAAAACCATCAAACTAGGCTGTCGTCTTGTTAAACAGTGGATGTAAAGAATCTAGCTAGCTATAGTATGTACTGCAAATGTAATGTACATTTGTGTTAGCTTGTCTTGCTTATATTTGCCATGCAATACAGCTGAAGTAACATAGCTAGCTAACTATTTGCTTATTGTTATTATTGTGTAGTGGAGGATAACAAGAACTGTATGCCTATGGATGTGTAGCTAGCTACAGTATGTAGCCGATCTGTGTATGGACCCTAAAACTTTTGGTATGAATATTAGTTCAGAACCTATCTATGAACCTCAGCTATCATAGTTGTTGTATCGACTTCAAGTCTGAATGGCATTAATGAAGCCTATGGATTGAGTAGAATACAATAACTTTATTGTGCCAAGGATGCAAGTCCTATATACATGTACTGTAGTTATTACCACGCATGAGATCCCCACATTGTAGCCTGTACATTGAATATATTCACTGATCATGTACTCTTCCTTGGCAAATAAAGGTGCGGTTCAGGTATGAATCTCTGTGAGACATTCTTTTTCAGTCATATCCAATACCAGGTGTATGAAACTCCATTCTTTGAAAGATGCTGTGTCTGTATGCATGTATTACAATTATACACTTCAACAGTGTTTACCACTCCTGCTCCTGGGACATCAATGATTACACATTGTAACTATACAATAGACTAGAAACATGATTTAAGTAAAGGCTGATTTGTAATTCATATATACAGAAATACACCTATGCATATCTAACTCCCTTCATCTGCATTAATCTGAGGACACAGTATAGGTGTAGTATTCAATGAGATGCTTAATTTCAACCAGTGGAGAATGTGAAACGCTTTATTGAAAGTTCATTATCCAGGTGTTATAAATACATTATACATGCATTATAAATATTATAATTGTAATATTATAATATAAATACAAGTTCAATCTGTACTTCAAAGCACATATGGTGTGCATTATAAAAAAAGAAGAAGAGGAGGTGGGGAGAAGTGTAGAAAAGGAAAGATGTAAAACAGAGGAGCAGGGAAGACAGCATATGATTAATGAATTACAGTGCTACCCTAATATTCTCTCAGTTCATCACAATTACTTAGTGTCTCTTGTGGTGTCTCCTAACCAGCCTTGGGCTCCCAGTCGGCCCAAAGGTTATCATAAGAGCGGGTGAGGTGGCGATGACGGGACTGCTTCCTCTCTCACATCAAAAACATCTGCAGACGAGAGACAGATGGATAGAGAGATGGCATGATTAGCTTTGTTTTTTATTCTAACATGGTCAGTCATCAATATCATCAGGAGGGGAATGCAAAACGGACCTTGGATCATTAACTCTGGGACTACTACATCTCTATCTGTATTTCAATGTAAAGTATCTCTTTAATAATACTTCCTGTATAATATAAGTATAATATCCTTATAACAAATCATGATAACATTGGATAGATAGATACATGTGCATGTGTGGCATGTGACAATAGCAGGATCATATCAAGGATAGCGTCACAAATGAATACATAAATATCACTTGAAGCTTGATGATGACTTGATACTTTGAATCAGCTGTGTAGTGCTAAGGCAAAAACAAAAATGTGGACCCCAGGACCAGGACTAAGAACCGCTGCTCTTCATTTGGACCTCTTAACCTGCAGAAAGGCTTTCACAGCTCTCTGAATCTGAGGACAGAAACCTCACAAGAATAGACTACAAAAGTACCTGCTCTATCCAGAATACCCTACTCTCTCACTTTGACAGCTGGGCCTGCTATCCTTTCACCCTCCTCCAAAAAATACAAATGTTTTCCATATCAAGAGTGGCACTGGGGCTAAAACAATATCCTACATAGTGTGGGAGGACTGCACCTAAAAAGGCTGGAGACTCATAACTAATCGAAGAGCATGCATGTATAAGTCCAGACCAACAGATGAGTCAGTGGTACTGCAGGGTTCACTTGACGTTGCAGCACAGCAAGATTCTCAGTAGACAGGGGGCATGGGAGGTCAGGAACAATGACCCCATTGTCAGTGTTTCCAGAATACAGATTATCCTCCTGATAAAGAAGGTCCTTCACCTTCTGAATCTGGAATGCTCAAAAGAAACAAAGTGTCACGCTCGTTATAAGGAGTGGACCAAGATGCAGCGTGGTATGTTTCCATCCTTTTATTTAGAAGAGAAACTTAAAGCACAAAAACAATCACGCCAATAAACGAAACGTGACGCTACATGCAGTGCAGAAAGCAACTACACACACACATAGTCAAGATCCCATAAAGCACAATGGGAAAATGGCTACCTAAATATGAACCCCAATCAGAGACAACGATAAACAGCTGCCTCTGATTGGGAACCATACTAGGCCAACATAGAAATATAATTCACCTAGATAACCCACCCTTAATCACACCCCGACCTAACCAACATAGAGAATAAAAGCTCTCTATGGTCAGGGCGCGACACAAAGCTGTATTAGTGACGATACATTTGGCAGCAACAGGGGCTTGATAGTCCAGTGAAAACGGCTGAGTGTTTAGGGGGTGTAAATCTTAAAATTAGCAGCTGACATCTTAAGGGTTTTTAAATAAATGCATGTGAGACAGATTCCATGTACAACAAGACAGGCAGAGAAGAAGAGAAAAAAATAACACAGAACAGTTTAATTACCTCTGGTTATGGACACTTTTGCCAGCAATAAAGCTGTTCTTCAGACAGTGAACATAGATCTGGCAATATCTACATTTTCAACCCCTTGATCAGCTCGCACTCTGAAAGTAAAGAAAATAGCTTATTTTTTGTAGATATGAAAACAATAACTAAGATATGACCTTCAATCTAAAGCAGCAGATGCCATTTTCAGGATATGTTAAGCCACACACCTTCAAGTAGGGCTGCCCTAGACATGACATTAGACTACGTCATGATATCATCAATTAGATGATTAAAGTGTGGTAACTATATTTTGTATGTTTTTTTTATTCTCTATTTTTATTTTAATTTTCTTTGACACTTAGGAAGTGATACTGCCATAAACAAATTCCCCATACGACCACCAGTTAGTGCCACAACGCTACTAATTTGGGGAAGAAATGTAATGATGTATTGCGTGAGTGTTGTGCATTATTAACGTCTGTCTAAGTTACTGCCTAGATCCACCAGCCTGGACAACCGGACGACGGGTCCGGAATGATGATCCACAACCAGGACATCCCATGACCATTCTTGTGGGAGTCTACAGCTTGCAGAAATCTTACCAAGTTAAACCACCAGAGGGGGACTGTCACGATGATCCACAAACCAGGACATCACTCAGACCCCCTCTCACCTGCAAAGGGAGGGGAGGAAAGAACTAGACGGGATTAACAACTCACTGGAACAATATTTCTAACATAGAACATGGGAATGGTCAGAGGCGATCCATAGAACACGAATGTCATTTTTGATTGTTATTTTGTGATGAAGTAAATATTGTAACTTGGAAAGTATACCCACTACATGTATGACGTTTCCATCCTATGCGTTGTGCATGTAATATGAACAATTATTAAACTGTTTTTGTTAAGAGAGGGATGTGATTTGACAAACTATAAGAGATATTTGTTTGTTATAACTGAGCAGAGTAAGTAGCCACCACCCCTGAGGGAGGTCAGAGAGCGTGTCAGCCTGACGGAACCACCCCTTCCAAACAAACTGTATAAAAGGATGTGTTAAGAAATAAACATACTAGACCAGAGAGACGTAAAGCTGCAGTTGCACGTTTAAAGTGGTTTTTAATTTTTAATCTCAACATGAGGTAGAGACAATGAACTCACCTCTCGGACATTCACTGGTACGGCTGATTAGCTGTCCTAAGTAAAGTATCTTCCAAAGTTAATTTAAGTGGGACCATTCTACTACTCTGATCAAACCATCGTATTACGCTACTCTCATCACCTCACTGGGAACCATCGACACGGCTGGCAAGCCTATCTTTAAAAAAAACATCTTCGAGAGCGAATGGAAGGAAAATAAACTGTGTAATTCTGTTCAGGACTACATGACAAGTCACCTGATACCGGACAACTACAGAGGAGAACAACAGTAGAAGACTTGTTGTAACCCTTTTGGACAAACAGAACCATACAAGCGTGTCGCGAAAAGGCCAAACCCCTTTTCTAAAGCAGACCGGTTCCGAGAAAGATACATGGCAACCTAGTCATTTCACGTAAATACATTCATGATTGCTTACTTAATAATCTCAGTTTTTCTTAATTCCTGACAATTAATCATAGTAATAATTCCCTSTCTTATGTAAGTTAGGATCACCTCTTTATTTTAAGAATGTGAAATATCAGAATAATAGTTGAGAGAATAATTTATTTCAGCTTTTATTTCTTTCATCATACATCATACATCATTTCATCATACATTCAATAAGTATTTGGTAGCATTGCATTTAAATTGTTTAACTTGGGTCAAACGTTTCGGGTAGCCTTCCACAAGCTTCCCACAATAAGTTGGGTGAATTTTGGCCCATTCCTCCTGTCTGAGCTGGTGTAACGGAGTCAGGTTTGTAGGCCTCCTTGCTCGCACGCGCTTTTTCAGTTCTGCCCACAAATTTTCTATAGGATGAGGTCAGGGCTTTGTGATGGCCACTCCAATACCTTGACTTTGTTGTCCTTAAGCCATTTTGCGACAACTTTGGAAGTATGCTTGGGGTCATTGTCCATGTGGAAGACCCATTTGCGACCAAGCTTTAACTTCCTGACTGATGTCTTGAGATGTTGTTTCAATATATTCACATACTTTTCCATCCTCATGATGCCATGTATTTTGTGAAGTGCCCCAGTCCCTCCTGTAGCAAAGCACCCCCACAACATGATGCTGCAATCCCTGTGCTTCACGGTTGGGATGGTGTTCTTCTGCTTGCAAGCATCCCCCTTTTTCCTTCAAACATAACGATGGTCATTATGGCCAAACAGTTATATTTTTGTTTCATCAGACCAGAGGACATTTCTCCAAAAAGTACGATCTTTGTTCCCATGTGCAGTTGCAAACCATAGTCTGGCTTTTTTATGGCGGTTTTGGAGCAGTGGCTTCTTCCTTGCTGAGCAGCCTTTCAGATTATGTTGATATAGGACTGGTTTTACTGTGGATATAGATATTTTTGTACCTGTTTCCTCCAGCATTTTCACAAGGTCCTTTGCTGTTGTTCCGGGATTGATTAGCAATTTTCGCACAAAAGTATTGTCAGAGTCTATCTAGAAGATAGCGAAGGAGTCAGGCGCAGGACACGGGTAAGAGTAAAAGAACACTGAATTTACTCAATCCAAGAACGTAACAAAAATCCTGTATAAAACAAGGACAAAACAGGACATCGAACTCCAACACACGAAAGACAATCACGCACAAAACAGAAAAGGAAACCAGAGGGTTAAATAAGGAACATAATTATGAGATGGGAACCAGGTGTGTAAACAGACAAAACAAAAGGAAAAATGAAACATGGATCGGTGGCAGCTAGAAAGCCGGTGACGTCGACCGCCGAACGCCGCCCGAACAAGGAGAGGGAACAACTTCGGTGGAAGTCGTGACAAGTATGTTCATCTCTAGGAGACAGAATGCGTCTCGTTCCTGAGCGTTATGACGGCTGCGTGGTTTTTTCTGAGGTGGCTGATTGGCTAATTTCTTTTGATTTTCCCATGAGGTCAAGCAAAGAGGCACTGAGTTTGAAGGTAGGCCTTGAAAAACATCCACAGGTACACCTCCAATTGACTCAAATTATTTATATTAGCATATCAAAAGCTTCTGAAGCCATGACATCATTTTCTGGAATTTTCCAAGCTGACCCACTGGAATTGTGATACAGTGAATTATAATTGAAATAACTTCTTGTCAATAGGGGGGCGCTGTTTTCACTTTGGAAAAAATCGTGCCCAAATGAAACGGCCTCGTACTCTTTTCTAGATCATACAATATGCATATTATTATTACTATTGGATAGAAAACACTCAGAAGTTTCTAAAACTGTTTGAATTATGTCTGTGAGTAAAACAGAACTCATTTTGCAGCAAACTTCCATGCAGGAAGTGAAAAATCTGAAAACGAGGCTCTGTTTCAGGGCCTGCCTATTCAATTGCCTTATATTTATCGATATGCATGCACTTCATACGCCTTCCACTAGATGTCAACAGGCAGTGGAAGGTGGAATGGGTTGTCTAGCTTGATCTGAGGTCGAATGAGAGCTTTTGGAGTGGCAGGTCAGGAATTTTCTTTGTCTACCAAGGCGCGCGAAATACCTCGACATTGTCTTCTGATAAGCGTTCGGTTTACACGGCGAATATCTCCGGCTCTGATTTTATTTGATACATGTGATCATTTTTTCAACCGAGTTTTATCAGTTTATTCAACGTTTATTGGGACTTTTGGAGTTTTCCGTTCTTTGCGTCGAGAGAAGATGGGAACGTTATCAACATTGGCTAGCATTGTGGCGCGAATTCGACAGAAGAAAAGGACATTCTAAAACCAAACAACGATTTATTCTGGACCAAGGACTCCTTGTACAACATTCTGATGGAAGCTCAGCAAAAGTAAGAACAATTTATGATGTTATTTCGTATTTCTGTGGAAAATGTTGATTCCTATTCTCCGCCGTTTTGGTGAGCGCTGTCTCGTAATAACGCAAGCTGTATGTTATGGTAAAGTTATTTTTAAAAATCTAACACGGCGGTTGCATTAAGAACCAGTGTATCTTTCATTTGCCATACAACAAGTATTTTAATGTAAAGTTTATGAGTTCTTTGGTCAGATTAGGTGAGTCCAGACATTCTGGGGAAATGTTGCTACATATTCACAATGTATAACAACGGTTTGCAGCTCTAAATATGCAAATTTTCGAACAAAACATAAGTGTATTGTATAACCTGATGTTATAAGACTGTCATCTGATGAAGTTGTTCAAGGTTAGTGATTAATTTTATATCTTTTGCTGGTTTTTGCGAAAGCTATCTTTGCGGTGAATAAATGTGTTTTATGTGTTTGGCTATTGTGGTAAGCTAATATAATTCGATATTGTGTTTTCGCTGTAAAACACTTAAAAAATCAGAAATATTGTCTGGATTCACAAGATGTTTATCTTTCATTTGCTGTACACCATGTATTTTTGTATTTCACGTTGCTCTCTGGCTGCTTCGGTGCTATTTTTGATGGTAGCTGCAATGTAATACTATGATTTATACCTCAAATATGCACATTTTTCGAACAAAACATAAATGTATTGTATAACATGTTATAAGACTGTCATCTGAGGAAGTTGTTTCTTGGTTAGTGACTAATTATATCTCTATTTGGTCGGTTTTGTGATAGCTACCTATGCGGTAGAAACATGGTGAAAATATACGGTTGAGTCTTTGGCTATTGTGGTTAGCTAATAGAAATACATATTGTGTTTTCGCTGTAAAACATTTAAAAATTCGGAAATGATGGCTGGATTCACAAGATGTTTATCTTTCATTTGCTGTATTGGACTTGTGATTTCATGAAAATTATATTATATGATTATTATATGATATTAAGTAAAGGATAATCTGTCTGTAAACAATTGTTGTAAAAATTACTTGTGCCATGCACAAAGTAGATGTCCTTACCAACTTGCCAAAACTATAGTTTGTTAACAAGACATTTGTCGAGTGGTTGAAAAACTAGTTTTAATGACTCCAACCTAAGTGTACGTAAACTTCCGACTTCAACTGTACATATGAGATGAGTAATGTAGGATATGTAAAAAAATMTAAGTGCCGTTATTTAAGTAGACTAGTGATACCTCTATGTAAACATTATTGAATGGACTAGTGATACCTTTATTAGGTCCATTTATTAAAGTGGCCAGAGATTTGAGTCTGTATGTTGGCAGCACCCTCTCTATGTTAGTGATGGCTGTTTAACAGTCGGATGGCCTTGAGATAGAAGCTGTTTTTCAGTCTCTCTGTCCCAGCTTTGATGCACATGTACTGACCTCGCATTCTGGATGATAGCGGGGTGAACAGGTGGTGGCTCGGGTGGTTGTCGTCCTTGATGATTTTTTTAACCTTCCTGTGACATTGGGTGCTGTAGGTGTCCTGGAGGTCAGGTAGTTTTCCCCCGGTGATGCGTTGGGCATACAGCACTACCCTCTGGAGAGCCTTGCGGTTGAGGGTGATGCAATTTCCCTGCCAGGGGGTGATACAGGATGCTCTCGATTTTGCATCTGTAACATTTTGTGAGGGTTTTAGATGACAAGCCACATTTCTTCAGCCTCCTGAGGTTGAAGAGGCGCTGTTGCGCCTTTTTCGTTACGCTGTCTGTGTGGGTGGACCATTTCTGTTTGTCCGTGATGTGTACGCCAAGGAACTTAAAACTTTCCACCTTCTCCACTACTGTCCCGTTGATGTGGATGGGGGGTGCTCCCTCTGCTGTTTCCTGAAGTCCACTATCATCTCCTTGTTTTGTTAATGTTGAGTGAGAGGTTATTTTTCTGACATCACACTCCGAGGGCACACACCTCCTCACTGTAGGCTGTCTCGTCATTGTTGGTAATCAGACTTACCACTGTAGTGTTGTCTGCAAACTTGATGATTGAGTTGGAAGCGTGCATGGCCACGCAGTCATGGGTGAACATGGAGTACAGGAGATGGCTGAGAACACACCCTTGTGGGGCCCCAGTGTTGAGGATCAGTGGGGTGGAGATGTTGTTTCCTACCTTCACCACCTGGGGGAGGCCTGTCAGAAAGTCCAGGACCCAGTTGCACATGGCGGGGTTGGGAACCAGGGTCTCAAGCTTAATGACAAGTTTGGAGGGTACTATGGTGTTAAATGCTGAGCTATAGTCAATGAACAGCATTCTTACGTAGGTATTAGTCTTGTCCAGATGGGAGAGGGCAGTGTGAAGTGTGATGGCGATTGCATCGTCAGTGGACCTATTGGGGCGGTAAGCAAATTGGAGTGGGTCAAGGGTATCAGGTAGGGTGGAAGTGATATGGTCCTTGACTAGTCTCTCAAAGCACTTCATGATAACAGAAGTAATTGCAATGGGGCAATAGTCAGTTAGTTCAGTGACCTTAGCTTTCTTGGGAACAGGAACAATGGTGGCCATCTTGAAGCACGTGGGGATAACAGACTGGGATAGGGATTGGTTGAATATGGTCACAGAGGTTACAACATCTCCGATGCACTTGCTAATAAACTCGCTCACTGAGTCAGCGTATACGTCAATGTTATTGTCTGAGGCTATCCGGAACATATCCCAGTCCACGTGAGTGAAGCAATCTTGAAGCGTGGAATCTGATTGGTCAGACCAGCATTATATTGACCTGGGCACAGGTGTTTCCTGTTTTAGTTTCTGTCCATAGGCTGGGAGCAACAAACAGTGAGCCATGTTTCCGTGAAACAGAGAATGTTACAATCTCTGATGTCTCTCTGGAAGGCAAATCGTGCCCTAATTTCATCCACCTTGTTATCTAGAGATTGGACATTGGCACGTAATATGCTCGGAAGCGGTGGATGGTGTGCTCCCCTTCTGAGTCTGACCAGTAGGCCGCTCCGTCAGCCTCTCCTGCCGTGACCGCGTTGTTTGGGTCGGCCTCTGGGATAAGATTCCATGTCCAGGGTGGAGGTCCAAACAAAGGATCCGCTTCGGGAAAGACATATTCCTGGTCGTAATGATGGTAAGTTAACATCGCTTTTATATGCAATAGTTCTTCCCGGCTATATGTTATAACACTTGAGATTTTCTGGGCTAACAATGTAAGAAATAATACATAAAAAACAAATAACTGCATAGTTTTCTAAAGACCTGAAGCGAGGCGACAATCTCCGTCGGCGCCATCTTGAATGAACCCTATGTTCACCCATACACTCACTAGCCAAGGTAGCAGCAGGTACTGTAGCCTAGCGGTTAAGAACGTTGGGCCAAAAACCAAAAGGTCGCTGGTTTGAATCCCTGAGGTAGCAAGGTGGAAAAGGCTGTCGTTCTGCCCTTAAGCAAGGCAGTTAACCCCAAAAAACAGTTTCCCGGGTGCATTGGATGTCGATTAAGACCACCCCCAATACCTCTCTGATTCAGAGGATGCATTCAGTTGTGCAACTGACTAGGTTTTCCAATTACAATACTTGTTCACACTGACTGACAAATTACGAGTGGACTCTCTGGCCAATGAGTGATATGAATCATGCCTTGATGTGAATATACCTACTGTACAGAGACTGTGGGTGATACAGTACCTTCAGAAAATATTCACACCGCTTGACACACTTTGTTGTGGGATTAAAATGGATTTAATTGTCTCTTTTTTGCCAACAATCTACACAAAATACTCTGTCAAAGTGAAATAATGTTTTTATTTTTTATTAATGGAAAATTAAACACTTATTGATTAGTTAACCTCTTAGAGCGGAGATCCAGTTACCGGGATCAAATTCAACAACATCCGGTGAAATCCTACCAACGGGACATGACTGAACGAGACTTGGCTGAACGACGACACGGATAATATAGGCTGTTTTCTGCGTGCATCGGCAGGACAGAGCAGCTACGTCTGGTAAGACGAGGGCCGGGGGCATGTGTCTATTTGTCAATAACTGCTGGTGCGCGATGTCTAATATTAAACTGCAGCTGGCCCAGAACAGAGCGGCACGTATTGCTCTTAATTGTAATCAGAGGGCAAATATTAATACTATGCATGCCAGTCTCTCTTGGTTTAGGAGTTGAGGAGAGACTGACTGCATAACTTCTTCTTTTTATAAGAAACATTGTGTTGAAAATCCCAAATTGTTCGCATAGTCAACTTACACACAGCTCTGACACACACACTTATCCCACCAGACATGCCACCAGGGGTCTTTTCATAGTCCCCAAATCCAGAACAAATTCAAGAAAACGTACAGTATTTTATAGAGCCCTTATTGCATGGAACTTCCTTCCATTTCATATTGCTCAAATAAACAGCAAACCTGGTTTCAAAAAACAGATAAAGCAACACCTCGCGGCACAACGCCTCTCACCTATTTGACATAGATAGTTTGTGTGTATGCATTGATATGTAGGCTACGTGTGCCTTTTTAAAAATGTATGTTGTTCTGTCCTTGAGCTGTTCTTGTCTAATGATGTTCTGTATTATGTCATTCTGTATTGTGTTTTATGTGGACCCCAGGAAGAGTAGCTGCTGCTTTTGCAACAGCTAATGGGGATCCTAATAAAATACCAAATACCAATAGGTGCCTGTCACGCCCTGACCGTAGAGAGCTTTTTATGTCTCTATTTTGGTTTGGTCAGGGTGTGATTTGGGTGGGCATTCTATGTTCCTTTTTCTATGATTTGTATTTCTTTGTGTTTGGACGGGTGTGGTTCTCAATCAGAGGCAGCTGTCTATCGTTGTCTCTGATTGAGAACCATACTTAGGTAGCCTTTTCCCACCTGTATTTGTGGGTAGTTGTCCATGTATAGTTCCCTGTGAGCACTACGTTGGCGTCACGTTTTCGTTTTGATGTTTATTGTTTTGTTGGCGACATCTTATAATAAAGAAGTATGTACGCTCACCACGCTGCACCTTGGTCTACTGTTTCCACCTTAGACGATCGTGACAGTGCCCTTCTTTGTGAACCATAGGAAAACCTACCTGGTCTTTGTGGTTGAATCTGTGCTTTAAATTCACTGCTCGACTTACAGATATTTGTATGTGTGGGGTACAGAGATTGGGTAATCATTTTAATAGCACGTTAGATGCTATTATTTCAGTTAAGTCCATGCAACTTATTATGTGACTTGTTTAGCACATTTCTATTCACTAATTAATTTAGGCTTGCCATAAAAAAGGGTTGAATACTTATTGACTTAAACTTTTAATTTATAAACATTTATAAAAACCAAAATTCCATTCTGACATTATGGGGTATTCAGTGTAGATCAGTGACACAAAATCTCAGTTGAATCCATTTTAAATTCAAGCTGTAAAACAACGAAATGTGGAAAAAGTCAAGGGTTGTGAGTACTTTGTGAAGGCACTGTAGATGCATGTGCCTGGTGTGAGCCTGCTGGGAGTAGAAGAGAGAAACACAGAGGAAAAGAGAGAGAAACAGACTCGATGCCCCAGGGAGTCCAATGTGTGAAGGAGAGAGGGAGAAGTTGATGATGAGGCTCTTAACGATAATTACTAATTGCTAATTAGTAGGAGCTCCAAGTTAACAGGGACTGCAGGAGGAGGAGTTAGACGTTATGGACAAATCTGAAATTGTAACCCATTCTCTACCCATTCCGCTACTTGGCTTGTTAATGGTAGAGACGGCTACCCAGCAAACCGGGAACTTTCTCAGAACATGAACTAAAATGTACTATTTCTTTATAGGTTCYCAGAATGTTTCATTAGGTTGTGGGAACAGACTGCTAAGAATATTGTGGGGACCTCACAAAAGATATGTTCCCAAAACACAAAAAACTGTATAGTTGTGCTGACACAACTATACAGTTTACCACAACATTCTAAGCATGCAAATGTGTAGCTCCTTAACCCATAACAGTCTAAGCCCTGTCTAAGCTAGGGGAGGGTCATACCAAGGATCATTTAGCTATTTTAGACCCCTTGAAATATAAAAAATATATTATTAAACAATTATTTGATGAGAAATGTAAATTGGCCTTACTGCTATTAGGCCATACAAACGCATTGAATAACAGATTCATTACACGGAACAATAGATATTCCCAGAAAAAAAATAAAAAGGTGGTTTGTTTTGAAGTGCTGCCCTATATCTGAGAGATATGAGAAAGATCAGGAAACATTTCTAAATTTGTTTTTGTTTTTACACGTAACCCCTTGTTTTTAGCACTGCACAGTCTCCGTATGTACTGTACTTCCAATCATTTTTTCAACTGGTACCGGTGGACCTTCAGATGAGTCTTCTGAGGCCTGTGGGCGTCCTAGAGCAAAACAAAGGGGTTATATTGTTTTCCACAGAGGGGTCATGTTAGTGTGTAGCCCAAACTGTTCGGACGATACAGACAGAAGTTGGCAGATCGGCTGTACCGACTTCAGACGAGTCCCAAGATGCTGGTGGGCGTCATAGAGCAAAACAGAGAACGCCATTGTCTTTGTGAGAGTCAATTTTCTTTACATATTAAAACATACAATCTACCTGCAGTGAAGCTGCTCAACATTTACATTACATTCAGTCATCTAGCAGACTCCCATCCAGAGCAACCCACAGGAGCAACCAGGGTCAAACGCCCCGCCCAAGGGCACATCGACATATCTCCCACCAACTCAAATCGGGGGCCCGAACCAGCAACCTATTGGCCACCGGCCCAAGCTCCTAACCGCTAGGCCACCGACCATCCAAGATCCACCACAGTTCCCTGAGAGCTGCCCTTCAACCAACCAAAAAACCTCTCCCTCCACTCCCACCCCCAACCCCCCCCCCCCTCCCAAGCCACCGTCCCCCAAGCATCCAACAAAATAAACAAAAGAGAAAATAAGAGCAAAACAACAACAGAAAACAACAAAGCAAAAACAATAGACATCAAGGACAAGAAAAATCTAAACAGCAAGTCCAACTGTATGCGTTTGAGTGCATGTGTTGCATTATATCAGTGTACACATGTGTGCGTTTGAATGCGAGTGTGTGTATGCATGTGTATGTGCGTACAAGTATCTGTGAGGCATCAACCTCAGGCAACAGGCATTGGATGTAACAGTGTTGCCCCTCAGTGTCATTCAAACATATAGTTTTTTTWATAATAATTTTTTAAAACTTTGAATTGTATTATTATTTTTTATTATTTTTTACTTTACCATCAAATTCACTCCCACTTGTCTCCAGTTCCACATCCAAACATTCAGTTTCCCTCAGCCCATCCCACCTACAGTTGTGGCCAAAAATATTGGCACCCTTCAGCTGGAATGCTTTCCCAACAGTCTTGAAGGAGTTTCCACATAAACTGTCTGCTTTTCCTTCACTCTGCAGTCCAACTCATCCCAAACCATCTGAATTGGGTTGAGGTCGGGTGATTGTGGAGGCCAGGTCATCTGATGCAGCACTTCATCACTTGTCACCAGTCTAATGTCCATRGCTCGTGTTTCTTGGCCCAAGCAAGTCTCTTCTTATTATTGGTGTCCTTTAGTAGTGATTTCTTTGCAGCAATTCGACAATCAGGACCTGATTCACGCAGTCTCCTCTGAATAGTTGATGTTGAGATGTGTCTGTTACTTGAACTCTGTGAAGCATTTATTTGGGCTGCAATTTCCGAGACTGGTAACTCTAATGAACTTATCCTCTGCAGCAGAGGTAACTCTGGATCTTCCTTTCCTGTGGCAGTCCTCATGAGAGACAGTTTCATCATAGTGCTTGATGGTTTTTGCGACTGCACTTTCAAAACTTTCAAAATTCTTGAAATTTACCAGATTGACTGACTTTCATGTCTTAAAGTAATGATGGACTGTTGTTTCTCTTTGCTTATTTGAGATGTTCTTGCCATAATATGGACTTGGTCTTTTACCAAATAGGGCTATCTTCTGTATACCACCCCTACCTTGTCACAACACAACTGATTGGCTCAAACGCATTAAGAAGGAAAGCAATTTCACAAATTAACTTTTTACAAGGCAAACTTGTTAATTGAAATGCATTCCAGGTGACTACCTCATGAAGCTGGTTGATAGAATGCCAAGAGTGTGCAAAGCTGTCATTAAGGCAAAGGGTGGCTACTTTGAATAATCTCAAATTTAAAATGTTTTTTTGATTTGTTTAACACTTTTTTGGTTAGTACTTGATTTCATATGTGTTATTTCATAGTTTTGATGTCTTCACTGTTATTCTACCTTGTAGAAAATAGTAAAAATAAAGAAAAACCCTTGAATAAGTAGGTGTGTCCAAACTTTTGACTGGTACTGTATGTATGTCTATGGTTTGCAGTTGAACAAAACAAAACAAAAATCTGAATAATTTACTAAATGTTGTCTTATTCCACAAATAAATCCTAAAATGGCCAGGATAATATAATTGGCACCTTCTAGAAGTAGTTCGAAATAATTACAGTTCAAGCAGGTGATTCTCATTTACATTGGAATTAAACTCACCTGTGGTGAGTTGCAGGTGCCTACAATATAAAAATCAGAGAAAAGTGTTGATTCTCCTGTTTTGTATCACTGTATGTATCGCAATGAGCATGGAGAAAAAAACAACAACTGAGAATTATCTGAGGAMGTCAGACACAAGATTTTAGCCAAGCATGGACAATCTCAAGGTTACAAGTCCATCTCCAGAGACCTTGATGTTCCTGTTTCCACCGTACGTAATGTTATCAAGAAATGTAAGGCCCATGCCGCTGTAGCCAATCTCCCTGGACGTGGCCGCAAGAGAGAACTTGATGGAATATTGCAGCAAAAGGCTTGTTTGAATGGTGGAGAAATCACATCGATCAACTGCCACACAGATTCAAGCTGACCTTCAGACACAAGGTTCGACAGTTTCAACTCGCACCACCTGTCGCCAACTCAATGAAAGGGGGGTTGTATGGTAGGAGACCCAGGAGGACCGCACTGCAATTTTTATTTAACCTTTATTTAACCAGGCAAGTCAGTTAAGAACAAATTCTTATTTACAATGACGGCCTACCGGGGAACAGTGGGTTAACTGCCTTGTTCAGGTGCAGAACGACAGATTTTTACCTTGTCAACTCGGGGATTTGATCCAGCAACCTTTCGGTTACTAGCTAAATTGCCAAAACACACCTGAACATACCAAAATCCTTCTGGGAGAATGTGCTGTGGACAGATGAGACCAAATTAGAGGTTTTTGGTAAAGCACACCATCTCTGTTTACAGAAAACAAAATGAAGACAAAAGAAAATAACACCTTCCCTACAGTCAAACATGGAGGAAGTTGAGTGCTGTTTTGGGGTTGCTTTGTTGCCTCTGGCTCTGGGTTTCTTGAACTTGTGTATAGCATCATGAAATCAGGACAATACCAAGGCATTTTGGAGTGCGATGTCGGAACCAGTGTCAGAAAGCTGGGTCTCCGTCGAAGGTCATGGGTCTTCCAGCTTGACGATGACCCCAAACACACTTCAAAAAGCACCCAGGAATGCTCAAGATAAAACACTGGACTGTTCTGAAGTGTCCAGCAATGAGTCCAGATCTAAATTCCAATAAACTTGTGGAGAAATCTGAAAACAGCAGTTGGGAGAAGGCACCCTTCAAATCTGGGAGAAATMGAGGAGTTTTCACAAGAGGAGTGGGCCAAGCTGCCAGTGCAGGAAGCTCATCGATGGCTATAGGAAGTGCTTGATATCAGTTATTTTGATGAAAAGCTGTGCTACCAAATAGTAAGTCAGTGTGTCAATTTTGTCAATGCCATTTTTTTCTGATTTATTTGGATATATTAAGTTCTTAATCAAAAATGAAGGTTCTGTAATATTAACAGTGAAATAAAGAATTGTGGGGACCAAATTCCTTGGTTAATTTGAATTTATTTTCAGGGAAAATTGTGAGTTACTTCATAAAAGTGCAAGGATGCCAATATTTTTGGCCACAACTATCTATGCTGGCCACCCTCTTTAGATTTCTACGCGCCATATCTTTCAACTATGTTGTGATGTTTAACATACAATTTGATTCTATCTAATCAAAAAGAATCCACAGATTGCGAGTTGAAAATAAATACTTTCACTAAGAATATTAGCATATTAGTTACCAGTATTTCCCTTGGTTTGTTATGTCTAAGAAGGCTATGGAATTCTTGATTGGCTGTACAACCATGGCTATATACTGAAAAAAGAAAATGCATGACATCTCCACGGGTGGAGCAGATAATAAAATACCTGGATTGGAAACTAAACATTGCAGGTTTCAACCCCACATGTGCAGATTGTCAAAATATGAAATGTCAAAAATATAGTTATTTTTGTATGATAAAATTCTGTTCAAATGTCCTATGAATTAAATTATGTGCAGATTGTCAACATATGATATGAAGTGTAAAAAATATGGTTTGTTTGTATGATTAAATTGTGTTCAAATTAAAATATCCATTAAATCTGGAGAGAAATATAATGGGGATGTATTCCAATCTGCTTTCTTATGCTTTAAGGAGCTACACATTTGCATGTTGAAAATGTTGTGGTAATATTAGGTCAAACTTAAACATTTTATAAATATTCTTGACATGTTCTGAGGATCTCCAATACGAGGTAAAATGCATATTGCGTGAACATCAGTGGAATATTATGTTAAACCTAAAATAAATATACTATGTATGTCATAAAAACGGACTTATTTTGAAATTATGGAACATTAACAACGCGTGCAGAGACAGTCTGCAGAGTTCTGTCATGCTATCCAGGTCTGTGCCCAAACAGTTCGAGCTWCCTCTTTTAAAAATCCACCTTTCCAGAAATAAGTCTCTCACTGTTGCCGCTTGTTATAGACCCCCCTCATCCCCCAGCTGTACCCTGGACTCCATATGTAAATTGATTGCCCCCCATTTATCTTCAGAGTTCGTACTGTTAGGTGACCTAAACTAGGATATGCTTAACACCCCGGCCATCCTACAATCTAAGCTAGATGCCCGCAATCTCAAAAATGATCAAGGAACCTACCAGGTACAACCCTAAGTCTGTAAACACGGGCACCCTCATAGATATCATCCTGACCAACCTGTCCTCTAAATACACCTCTACTGTCTTCAACCAGGATCTCAGCGATCATTGCCTGCGTCCGTTATGGGTCCGCGGTCAAACAACCACCCCTCATCACTGTCAAACGCTCCCWAAAACACTTCAGCGAGCAGGCCTTTCTAATCGACCTGGCCCGGGTATCCTGGAAGGATATTGACCTCATCCCATCAGTAGAGGATAACTYGTTGTTCTTTAAAAGTGATTTCCTTACCATCTTAAATAAGCATGCCCCTTTCAAAAAAATTAGAACTAAGAACAGATATAGCCCTTGGTTCACTCCAGACTTGACTGCCCTTGACCAGCACAAAATCATCCTGTGGCGTATTGCATTAGCATATAATAGCCCCCGCGATATGCAACTTTTCAGGGAATTTAGGAACCAATATACACAGTCAGTTAGGAAAGCAAAGGCTAGCGTTTTCAAACAGATATTTGCGTCCTGTAGCACAAATTCCCTAAAGTTGTGGGACACTGTAAAGTCCATGGAGAATAAGAGCACCTCCTCCCAGCTGCCCACTGCACTGTCACCACCAATAAATTCACGATAATCGAGAGTTTCAATAAGCATTTTTCTACAGCTGGCCATGCTTTCCACCTGGCTACCCCTACCCCGGCCATCAGTACAGCACCACCCGCAGCAACTGGCCCAAGCCCCCCCCCCCCCCCCTGCTTCTCCTTCACCCAAATCCAGATCGTGGATGTTCTGAAAGAGCTGCAAAATCTGGACACCTACAAATCAGCTGGGCTAGACAATCTGGACCCTCTCTTTCTAAAATTATCCACCACAATTGTTGCAACCCCGATTACTAGCCTGTTCAACCTCTCTTTTGTATCGTCTGAGATACCTAAAGATTGGAAAGCTGCCGCGGACACTCTAGACCCAAACTGTTATACACCTATATCCATCCTGCCCTGCCTTTCTAAAGTCTTCGAAACCCAAGTGAACAAACAGATCACCGACCATTTAGAATCCCACCGTACCTTCTCCGCTATGCAGTCTGGTTTCCGAGCTGGTCATGGGTGCAACTCAGCCACTCTCAATGTCCAAAACGATATCATAACCGCCATCGATAAGAGACAGTACTGTGCAGCCGTCTTCATCGACCTGGTCAAGGCTTTCTACTCTGTCAATCCCCGCATTCTTAGCGGCAGACTCAACAGCCTTGGTTTCTCAAATGACTGCCTCGCCTGGTTCACCAACTACTTCTCCGATTTCAGTGTGTCAAATCGGAGGGCCTGTTGTCCGTACCTCTGGCAGTCTATATGGGGGTACGACAGAGTTAAATTCTCAGGCTGACTCTTTTCTCTGTATATATCAATGATGTCGCTCTTTCTGCTGGTGATTCTCTGATCCACCTCTATGCAGACGACACCATTCTGTATACTTCTGGACCTTCTTTGGAGACTGTGTTAACAAACCTCTAAACGAGCTTCAACGCCATACAACACTCCTTCCATGGTCTCCAACTGCTCTTACATGCAAGGTAAACTAAATGCATGCTCTTCAACCGATTGCTGCCCGCTTGACTAGCATCACTACTCTGAACGGTTCTGACTTAGAATATGTGGACAACTACAAATACCTAGGTGTCTGGCTAGAATGTAAACTCTCTTGCCAGACTCACAATAGGCATCTCCAATCCAAAATTCAATCTAGAATCAGCTTCCTATTTCGCAACAAAGCATCCTTCACTCATGCTGCTAAACATACCCTCGTAAAACTGACTATCCTACCAATCCTTGACTTTGGCGATGTCATTTAAAAAATAGCCTCCAACACTCTACTCAGCAAATTAGATGTAGTCTATCACAGTGCCATTCGTTTTGTCACCAAAGCCCCATATACTACCCACCACTGCGAACTGTATGCTCTCGTTGGCTGGCCCTCACTTCATATATGTCTCCAAACCCACTGGCTCCAGGTCATCTATAAGTCTTTGCTAGGTAAAGCCCCACCTTATCTCAGCTCACTGGTCACCATAGCAACACCCACCCGTAGCACACGCTCCAGCAGGTATATTTCACTGGTCATCCCCAAAGCCAACTCCTCCTTTGGCCACCTTTCCTTCCAGTTCTCTGCTGCCAATGAAAAACGAAATGCAAAAATCACTGAAGCCGGAGACTTATTTCTCCCTCACTAACTTAAAGCATCAGCTGTCAGAGCAGATCACTGCACCTGTACACAGCCCATCTGTAAATAGCCCACCCAACTACTGCCCATATTATTTATTTTTGCTTTTTTGCATCATCATCTGCACATCTATCACTCCAGTGTTAATACTAAATTGTAATTATTTCGCCAGTATGGCCTATTTATTGCCTTACCTCCCTAATCTTACTACATTTTTACACACTGTATATAGATTTTTCTATTGTGTTATTTACGTTACATTTGTTTAGCCCAAGTGTAACTCTGTGTTGTTTTTGTCGCACTGCTTTGCTTTATCTTGGCCAGGTCGTAGTTGTAAATGAGAACTTGTTCTCCACTGGCCTATCTGGTTAAATAAAGGTGAAATAAATACAATTTCAATTTAAAAGTGTGAATATTCTGTGCAACCTATGTCAATATCACAAGAATATTAATTCAACATCCTAGACAACTCCCATAACTTAGTTAAATGTTCTGGGAACCTTTGACGAACTTAGACCAGGTGTTCTGTCAACATTATTACAACATTTTAGGAAAGTCCTGTGCAACCTAACTTAAACATTGTTTGAATTTTATCACAACTGAGCATATTTTGTGTTTTGGGAACTTATCTCTTGTAATGTACCCAAAATGTTCCCATAACCTAATTGTTCTGAGAACCTTTAAATAACTTTGTAAGGCTGTTCTGTCAGCATACTTGCAATATCATAGGAATATTTTATGCACCCTGATACAAACATTATCTGAATGTCAGCACAACTGGACAGTTTGTGTTTTGACATATCCCCACAATGTTCCCACAACCTAATGAAACATCCTGGGAACCATTAAAGGAAAGACAATGTGTTCTAGGACTGTTATTGCAGCACCAGGTTAATGTTTGTTACACTCTAAAAGAAACCGCACAACTTCACAGTTTTGGTGTTTTGGGACTTTACTTTTTGTAATGTCCCCACAATGTTCTCACCAGACTGTTCCCACAACCTAATGAAACATTCTGGGAACTTTTAAAGATGAAATGTGTCCTACGAATGTTCTTGCAACATCAGGGAAATGTTTTATAAAAACATTCTGTGATCATCAGCACGTGACTGTTTTTGTACCATAGAAACATCTGCCGAGACCTAACGAATGTTCTGGGAACTTTAAGGGAAACACTTTTGGTTTGCTGGGTAGTCTACTATATAAGACATGGGGAGCTATATCAGACCTCCTTTGGGCAAGTACAAACACTTTGTTGAGGGCTGAGGGATACTTGCTGAAAATTCATTGTACATTGATTGTTCAACATTGATCAACTATCCACTACTTCAGTGATAGTACAACATTCCTGAACATGTATATTTCCTCTCATAGTGCCTCCCAACCCTCTAAGCTCTGAGAACAGCTTGACTTTGTTATGTATCAGATCTATTTTCTCCAACATACATTGATCCTGTGCTTCTGCTAGGTCGGTGGCTCCAGAAGGGCTCCAGCCCAGGGGAGCATCTCCTGCCGTGAATCCCAGCAGAGGGCCTCATCGCTGGGTTGGGGGAGCAGCTGGGTGACATGCTGGTTCTTCACTCTTTCATCTCCCAGGGGGACGGCAGTCTGTTTGTGCATGTGTTTGTGTGTGTTGGGGACAGACAGCCCATCTCAGTATGGAGTGCCTATTACAATGCATGTAGTCCTATCATTTTATAATTTTTTTTATGTGACAGGTAAGCCTACATTTTTTTWATGTTTTTATTAATTTCAGCTTTATTTAACCAGGTAGGCCAGTTGAGAACAAGTTCTCATTTACAACTGCGACCTGGCCAAGATAAAGCAAAGAAGTGCGACAAAAACAACACACAGTTACACATGGGATAACAAACTTACAGTCAAGCTGCTCTGACAGCTGACGCTTAAAGTTAGTGAGGGAGATATAAGTCTCCAACTTCAGTGATTTTTGCAATTCATTCCAGTCATTGGCAGCAGAGAACTGGAAGGAAAAACAGGCCAAAGGAGAAGTTGGCTTTGGGGATGACCAGTGAAATATACCTGATGGAGTGCATGCTACGGGTGGGTGTTGCTATGGTGACCAGTGAGCTGAGATAAGGCGGCGCTTTACCTAGCACAGAACTTAAAGATAACCTGAGTCAGTGGGTTGGGCGACACGAATATGTAGCGGACCAGCCAAGGAGAGCATACAGGTTGCAGTGGTTGGTAGTATATGGGCTTTGGTGACAAAATGGGGTGGCACTGTGATAGACTGCATCAATTTGCTGAGTAGAGTGTTGGAGGCTATTTGTAAATTACATGCACGAAGTCAAGGATCGGTAGGATAGTCAGTTTTACGAGGGTATGTTTAGCAACATTAGTGAAGGAGGCTTTGTTGCAAAATAGGAAGCTGATTCTAGATTTAATTTTGGATTGGAGATGCTAATGTGAGTCTGGAAGGAGAGTTTACATTCTAGCCAGACACCTAGGTTTGTAGTTTTTCCACATATTCTAAGTCGGAACCGTCCAGAGTAGTGATGCTAGTCGAGGGGGCGGGTGCGGTAGCGATCGGTTGAAGAGCATGCATTTAGTTTCACTATGCATGTAAGAGCAGTTGGAGGCCACGGAAGGAGTGTTGTATGGCGTTGAAGCTCATTTGAGGTTTGTTAACACAATGTCCAAAGAAGGGCCAACTAACACAGAATGGTGTCGTCTGCGTAGAGGTGGATCAAAGAATCCCCCGCAGCAAAGAGCGACATCATTGATATATACAGAGAAAAGAGTCAGCCTGAGAATTGAACCCTGTGGCACCTCATAGAGACTGCCAGAGGTACGGACAACAGCCCTCCGATTTGACACACTGACTCTATCTGAGAAGTAGTTAGTGAACCAGGCGAGGCAGTCACTTGAGAAACCAAGGCTGTTGAGTCTGCCATAAGAATACGGTGAATGACAGAGTCGAAAGCCTTGTCCAGGTCGATGAAGACTGCTGCACAATACTGTCTTTTATCGATGGCGGTTGCACCAGTGACCAGCTCGGAAACCAGATTACATAGCGGAGAAGGTACGGCGGGATTCGAAATGGTCGGTGATCTGTTWGTTCACTTGGCTTTTGAAGACTTTAGAAAGGCAGGGCAGGATGGATATGCAGTTGAAGTCGGAAGATTACTTAATTTAGCAAAATACATTTAAACTCAGTTTTTTACAATTCTTGACATTTAATTCCAGTAAAAATTCCCTGTCTTAGGTCAGTTAGGATCACCACTTTATTTTAAGAATGTTAAATGTCCGAATAATCGTAGAGAGAATGACTTATTTCGGCTTTTATTTCTTTCATCACATTCCCAGTGGGTCAGAAGTTTGCATACACTCAATTAGTATTTGGTAGCATTGCCTTTAAAATGTTTAACTTGGGTTAAACGTTTCGGGTAGCCTTCCACATGATTCCCACAATAAGTTGGATGAATTTTGGCCCATTCCTCCTGACAGAGCTGGTGTAACTGAATCAGGTTTGTAGGCCTCCTTGCTCGCACACGCTATTTCAGTTCTGTCATTCTATCCAGGTCTGTGCCCAAACAGTTCGAGCCCCCCATTTATATTCATAGTTCATACTGTTAGGTGACTGATGTCATGCTGATCGAGTTTGAATAACAGACTGGAAGCTTCAAAAGGAGGGTGGTGTTGGAATCATTGTTCTTCCTCTGTCAATGGTTACAATGGTTACCTGCAAGGAAACACGTGCCGTCGTCATTGCTTTGCACAAAAAGGGCTTCACAGGCAAGGATATTGCTGCCAGTAAGATTGCACCTAAATCAACCATTTATCGGATCATCAAGAACTTCAAGGAGAAGTTGTTGTGAAGAAGGATTCAGGGCGCCCAAGAAAGTCCAGCAAGCGCCAGGACCGTCTCCTAAAGTTGATTCAGCTGTGGGATCGGGAGCACCACTAGTACAAAGCTTGCTCAGGAATGGCAGCAGGCAGGTGTGAGTGCATCTGCACGCACAGTGAGGCGAAGACTTTTGGAGGATGGCCTGGTGTCAAGAAGGGCAGCAAAGAAGCCACTTCTCTCCAGGAAAAACATCAGTGACAGACTGATATTCTGCAAAAGGTACAGGGATTGGACTGCTGAGGACTGGGGTAAAGTCCTTTTCTCTGATGAATTACCTTTCCGATTGTTTGGGGCATCCGGAAAAAAGCTTGTCATGTCATGCCAACAGTAAAGCATTCTGAGACCATTCATGTGTGGGGTTGCTTCTCAGCCAAGTGGGCTCACTCACAATTTTGCCTAAGAACACAGCCATGAATAAAGAATGGTACCAACACATCCTCCGAGAGCACCTTATCCCAAACCTCCAGGAACAGTTTGGCGACGAGCAATGCCTTTTCCAGCATGATGGAGCACCTTTACATATGTGGTAGTTATTGTTACATATATAGACAGATATGACACTATTGAGCAAAGACAGGTGTACATTAGACCACAAGAGGAGAAGGCGACACTTGAGTGCATTTGCCATTCTGGAAAGAAC